>NC_057866.1:239372358-239672358 GCF_019393635.1 Dromiciops gliroides | reverse complement strand
CAGAGTTGTTGATATCTTAACAAAAACAAATCCCATGAAAAGATGGTAAAATAGATAATCAGCACAGTAATAGCCCCATCAATGATCGTGCTATGCCATCTGTTTTCTACTAGACCACAATCTGGGTATCGTTCTCAGAGCCAAGCTCTTACCAATGGTCAGAGCTATAGGACAAGCACTCAGGGACTAGTGTTGCTTACTGGCATTCAAAAACGTGCCATGAAATGTATATTTGGTGGATTATGCTAAATTTCGAAGAAGTACTTGGGTATTTAATGGTATGTTAATGTGCTGAGAGGCAGTTTATTTTGCTTTTTTTTTTTTTTAGCTGTTTGAAAAACAGAATGCAAATCAATTAACAAAACTAGAATGGCTGGCTCTACAATAAATGGGATATACATATGTCCCTGTCCTTAAGTACTTTGCCACTTAAATCAATCAAATGATTGAATTATATTACATTTAAAGACTTTGAAGGATTTTTTTTCTTCATGGCCCTGTAAGGAAATAGTAGATGATAGTAATATTATCTCCGTGTTACAAATGTCAAAACTGAGGCACAAAGAACAGTTAAATGACTTGCCCAAGGTTATATAGCTTGTAAGTTGCAAAGCTCAGAACCAAACCCAAATCTGCTTAACTCTCCATAAATCACTGGAAAAGTGTATGTATTGTCTATTATTCATTTTCAGCAAATTTCTTGAGCAATAATAAAGGGATATAAGATCAGAAAAATTGTGTCTCTATAACCTACAATTAAAATCAATGTAACAAATATATATTAAGCACCTACCATATATAAGGCACTGTTCTAGCTGCTAGAGATCCCATTTCAAAAATCAAATAGCTCCTTCCCACAGAATTTACAATACACTGAAATAAATCAGAGGTTCATAGAGTTGGAAAGGAGTTTCTGTGTCATCTAATTAAACCATCAAGTCAATACAGGGATATTTTCTATAACATTATTGAAAAATCATTGCATACTTAAAGTTGCAAAGAACTCATTTATCCATCAGGGAGCCTAATTGTGCTCTTAGACAACTTTAATTATTAGAAAGTTCTTTTATTGAGTAAAAAATCTGGCTTATTGTAGCTTCAGTCAGTCTTCAATCTGTCCTCTGAAGTTATTATTTATTATTTATTTAAGTATTTCAGATAACACTCTCACCTGCCATTGTCTTCCTTTTGCCACATTAAAACTCCAGTTCCTTCAACCATATGACATACTTTGAAGTGATTTTAATATACCTCATGCCCTCCTTAGGCTTCACTCCAGTTTGCCAATGTCCTTTTTAAAATGAAATATTCAGAGGTCATATTCTTGACTCATTGAGCTAGCAGTCAACTGAAAACCCCAGGTCTTTTTTTTATATGTAATACTATTATACCAGATTTCTGCCATATTGTGCTTATACATTTGAGTTTTTTTAAACTTAAGACAGGAAATTCAATTTACTGTAGATGTAATAATTCTAAAAGAAATAAATTTAATTTCCCATCTTAAGTTCTATCTTTAACCACTGAAATCAAATCCTACTAAAATACCTTGTCATAATATTTATCTGAACCTGAGCCCTTGAAGGCTGTCAACTTAGCACAAGTTCTAACATGATGGATCAAACAACAAGACATGTATACAGGCTCAGTGATGGACCATGTGTCATTTGTATACTAGCCTGTCTTGTTTACTTTGTCCCACCCATTCCCAAACCACACTAGATGTGTAGTACAATAGGCAAAGAAGGTTAGCAGTAGGAGAGAGTGAATATGTGGTAGACAAAAATTAGAGAGCTAAGTTGCATAAGTGCTGGGGGAACCAGTTACTAGGATATCAAAAAGAGCAAATAGAAAGGATCAGAACTAAGGAGTATGTCATGGTAAGAGAGTCAACAAAAATGAGCAGTGGAATCTTAGAGAGCAAGAATAATCAGCTTTTCAAGACCAAATTGAGGATCCTCAAAACTATTAGGTGAGAAAGTAAAAGAAAGTCTCTAAACTTGACCAAAGAGTCCCCACAATCTGTCACTTTTTCTTTTCTTTTCTTTTCTTTTCTTTTCTTTTCTTTTCTTTTCTTTTCTTTTCTTTTCTTTTCTTTTCTTTTCTTTTCTTTTTTTTTTTTTTTTGCTGAGGCAATTGGGGTTAAGTGACTTGCCCAGGGTTACACAGCCAGTAAGTGTTAAGTGTCAGAGGCCGGATTTGAACTCAGGTCCTCCTGACTCCAGGGCCGGTGCTCTATACACTGTGCCACCTAGCTGCCCCACAATCTGTCACTTTTAATAAACAGGATAAACTGATGGCCTTTTTTAGTTTCAATGAGTATGACTAGTATTGGCCCATCTGGTATCATATTAATTTGCTGAAGCTGTGGACAGCTCCTGTTAACCTCTGCTACCTCTTTTGTGGAGGCAGCTACTCCTAAATGATGCCCAGTCTAGCTAAAAGAAATCCTGTCTATAACATATTGTACAAGTAATCATCCTGTATCTGATTGAAGACCTCTAATTGAGGAAGACCCACTACTTTGAGCCAGCCCATTATATTTATGGTTAGTTCTAATTAAGGAACTTATTTTTCACATCAACAATAATTTACCTCTTTTTAACTTTCCATCCATTGTGACTAGTTTTAGCCTCTGGGACCAAACAGAACAAACCTGAACCTCCTTTACATGGATGTCCATCAAATGCTCAGACAGTTGACCTCCCCTCACCCAACCTGAGATTTTTTCTCTCTGAGTTAAACAATTCTCCTATGTATCTTCATATAATATATTACATGGCTTCAACTCCTTTCAACAGGTTGTAGGTAGAAACACTGAGTTATCATTGTCTTTCCAAAAATATTGCACCTGGAATTGAATCTGATACTGTAGGATCATCGATTCCTTATTCTCAAAAACTCAGTCTCTGCTAATGCAGTTTAAGTTCTTATTTACTTTTGTGGCTGCCATCCCTCTAAAGACTCACACTACATTTGCAGTCCACTAAAATCCCTAAATCTTTTTTTTAAACATAAGCTATAATGTAAGTATGCCTCCACCATCTTTTATTTGTAAAGTTGGTATTTGAACCAAAATTTCCATTCATCCATAATAGGATTTCACCTTATGAAATCTGATCCAATGCTCTAACCTGTCAAGTTCTTTTCCAGTATTGAATGTCAACCAGTGTTTTAGCTATTCCTGCCAACTTTTTGTAATATGCAAATGTCATTATGACATTTATGCCTCCTCACTCTTATCCTCTGTATCCAATTGGTTGCCAAGTCTCGTCAATTTTACCTTCCCAATATCACTCATCTGCATGCGCTTGTATTTTCTAATACTATAATCACCCTGCTGCAGGCTCTCATCAATGCTTACTTACACTATTTCAATAACCTGCTGATTAGTCTCCTTACCTCAAGTCCCTCCATTCAGATATCAAAGTACTCTTACCAAAAAACAGGTATAACCATGTCACCACACCTCACTCTCAAATCAACAAAACCTAATGGTTTTCAGAATCAAATAAAAAATCCTTTGTTTAACTTTTAAAATCCTTCATATCCTGGCTTTTTCTTACCTTTCATATTTTCTAAGGCCTTACTACCCCCTACATACTTGATGATTCAGTGACATTGACCTCCTTGTTCTTTAGAAAGAACACTCCATCTCCTGAATCAGTACATTTTCACTGGCCATTTCCCCTTCTTGGAATGTTCTCCCTGTCTGTTCTGTGCCTCCTGTCTTCTTTGACTTCCTTCAAATTTCAGTTCAAAATTCACTTTCTATAAGAGGCCTTTCCTAGGACCAAGTAATGCTAATTAGTGCTTTCCCTCTAAGATTAACTCCAAGATTTCATATAAATACATTCATACACATATATATACATACATACAATGATGCATAATATATAATATGCATAATTGTTTGCATGTTGTCTTCATTAGATTCTGAACTCTTCAAGGACAAGGACTAAAGTATTTTATCTTCCTTGGTGCCTCTAGCACGTAGTAGGGTACCTGGCATATCCAAGGTGCTTAATAAATGCTTCTTGATTTGATGACTTAATATATGCATCTTGGAATCAGCTATAATTGAAACCATGGGAACTGATGAAACTGCTAAGGGAGGGTATACAGAGAAAAAAATAGAAGAGGGTACAGTACAGCTTTGAGGACTTGGATATTTAAGGTGTAGGGAATAATTATTACTATTCAGTGAATAAGAAGAGAAACTTAGGCACAATACAGAAGAGAATAAAATTTCAGAGTTAGAATTATGACTACTTAGAAAAGTGAAAAGAATATGAATATTATCTAATTAAATCAGGAAAAGTAAGTCCATGAGTGACAAAAGATAACAGAACATGGTAGCATAGGGTAAGGTAATGGAGAAAAAAAATCACATTCTTACAGTTTTAAATTTTAATGTATAAGGGATAGGAAATAGAATAGCTTGAGAGAAATAATAACATGAAAAAGAGCTGATAATGGTGAAAACATATTTCAACCCTAAATCTAGATATGCATAGACAGGTGGTACTGTTTATTATTTATTAATTTATCAATTAAAGTACAATAACATGATTTGATGGGTATATAAATAACATAAGAAATGTAGTTTAACATGTGGATAGGGTCTCTATATAATGGGCTGTTAGCTATTACTGCTAGAAAAGCTGATGTGAACTTGGGCTACAGGAAGAGGTCCATCGCTTTCAGAAACAAGGGAGGTGATAATCCCACTATACTCTGCCCTCATAAGACCTGGAAAATTATGTTTAGGTCTTGACCACACAGTTTGAGAAGAATATTGATAAGCTGGATAATATCCAGAGGAAGGGCAACAAGGCTTGTGAAGCAAACTGAAGACCAGCTGAAGGAATTAGCCATGTTTAGCCTGTGGAAGTGAAGACTCAATGGAACATAATAGCTTCAGATTCTTCAAGAATTTACAGGGTTGTTATAAGGAGTATTAAATGTTTTTGTTTCTGTTTGACTCGTGATTAGTGTTGATAGTTATGCTAACTCAGTTACCCATTGTCTTCAGTCTTGCTTATCATTCAGTGTCCAGGAAGGTTATAGAGGGGAAGGAGACAACAAGTCTCAGACTTTTGTATCACCTGCTCTTTGTTACATAACCCTACCTGCAAATTGTCATATTCTTGCTACCTAGAGGAGGAACTAAGATTCAAGGGTTCAACCACTTTTGCTGAGGTGGACCTATCTGCATTATTTCAAAGTTACCTATAAATGCTCTCCCCACCTTGAAGACATTGCTGAACTTCAGTGGTCAGCTTGTCAATGTGCTGCTACCTTGATTACTTATAATATAATTATTTTAATGCTTTGTCCAAGTTTTGCCTCATTAATTGGGGTGAAAGCTCAAATGAAGATTTTTCCTTTTAACAGTAGCAGAACCAGAAGCAATTGGAAGAAGTTGCAAGGAGAAAAATTTAGGTTTCTGTCAAGAAGAGCTTCCTGACAATTGGCAATTCCTGTTAGGCCTTTTTTAGACTCTTTAAGGCCACATGTTTACGGTTCAGAATTGTCCAAAAATGAGAATGTGATGTATCCAGAGGTGGGGAATTCCATCTTCTTAGAGGTCTTCAAGCAGGGCCTGAATGACTACTTGTCAGGTATATTATAGTGGATATTCTTTTTATGTATGAATTTGAATAGGTAGTGTCTAAGCTACCTTTCAAATTTCTAATCATTTAATTTTTTTTTTTTGGCAAGGCAATGAGGGTTAAGTGACTTGCCCAGGGTCACACAGCTAGTAAGTGGCATGTGTCTGAGTTCACATTTGAACTCAGGTCCTCCTGAATCCAGGGCCGGTGCTCTATCCACTGCACCATCTAGTTGCCCGCTCTAATCTTTTAATTCTAAGAGCTCTACTTGGAGCTAGAAGAACCTGGGCTGAAACCCAATCTTGAACTTTAACTCTGGGTCAGTACTTCAACTTTTCTGAGTCTTGAGGCAATTTTCTAAAACTATATATTATAAATGGGTTGTTTCTGCTTTGTTAGATGGAATTCTCAGGCACACAGAATCCAAGGCATTCAATATATCAGCACAAAACCAATGTACTTTAAAGAAAACAATGATCTGGTAGGGAAATGTACATGTTATATTGATTCTTATCATTCATTAATAATAAATATGGACAGCTAGATGGTACAGTGGAGAGAGTGCTGGGTTTGAAGTCAGGAAGACACTTCCTTATTTCAAATCTGGCTTCATATGCTTGCTAGCTATGTTACCCTGAGTAAGTCACTTAATCTTGATTGTCTCAGTTTTCTTATCTGTAAAATGAACTGAAGAAGGAAATGGCAAATGCCAAGAAAACTCCAAATGGCATTATGAAGAGTTAGCTGCAACTGAAAAGGCTATGCAACAACAAAAATAATAAATAACTTTAAGACTAAAATGTGCATGTACATACTGAAGTGGATTTATGAATCAATAATACAAGTATCAACTAGAAATGAGATCTTTCTCCTGCCCAGACAGGACAACTTCTCATGAATTCCAAGTACCAAGTCAGATAAATGACCTTGACACCGAAAATGAGATTTG
Organism: Dromiciops gliroides; assembly: GCF_019393635.1. Lineage (NCBI taxonomy): Eukaryota > Metazoa > Chordata > Mammalia > Microbiotheria > Microbiotheriidae > Dromiciops > Dromiciops gliroides. The sequence goes on along the minus strand of NC_057866.1, from coordinate 239,665,794 downwards.
TAATCAAATTTCCCTTTGCCCTTCTTCCAAAATTATTCCCTATGAAACTGGTTAAATAGGCAATGGCTTTTAGAGACTTCTCTATAAATGAGATCATCTTTTTTTTTTTTTTTGGTGGGGGTAGGAGGGCTGTAGAGGTGGTGATAGAAGGAATAATGAGGTGGGAGTCAGAAGACCTGGTTTTAAATCCTACCATTTCTTAGCTGTGTGACCATGGGCAACTCTCAACCTGTTTTCCCTATATAAAATAAAAATATTAATAATAATAATAATATGTATATTCATGTCACAGTGCTGTTGGGATAGTCAAGAAAGGTCTGTGATGTTGTTATTAACCATTTTATTATTGGAGACCCCAAAAAGTGTGAGAATGAATTCATACAATTTCAGAATTCCTACAGTAAACATTTCAATCTTTCTTAAGAGATGAAATGCTTTTATTTTGCTTTTACACATTCATATGATCTACTTCCCATCAAATGGCAAAGAGGAAAGAGAGAAAGGGACAGAGTGAGGAGACAGATGAAGACAGAGAGAGGGAGAGAAGAGAAGAGAAGAGAAGAGAAGAGAAGAGAAGAGAAGAGAAGAGAAGAGAAGAGAAGAGAAGAGAAGAGAAGAGAAGAGAAGAGAAGAGAAGAGAAGAGAAGAGAAGAGAAGAGAAGAGAAGAGAAAAGAGAGGAGAGGAGAGGAGAGGAGAGGAGAGGAGAGGAGAGGAGAGGAGAGGAGAGGAGAGGAGAGGAGAGGAGAGGAGAGGAGAGGAGAGGAGAGGAGAGGAGAGGAGAGGAGAGGAGAGGGGAAGGAAGAGGAGAGAGACAAGCAGACACATAATCACATAGATAGACACATAGAGGGAAAAAAAAGACTAAACTGTATACCTAGGTTGTTCAGGAAAAAAAACTTAAAAGTGTATATTCATACCAGTTAATTAAATGTACTTCAAATGAGCAAAGAGAAAACACCTATTAAGACAGCTGCTGATGGTCAGCCAATGATAGTGGATAGAGTATTGGACTTGCAATCAGGAAGACCTGTCTCTGACTCTTAGAAATTTATAACCCTGGACAAGTCACTTAACCTCTTATGTTCCCCAACTTCCTCAACTATAAATAAAGGGGTTAGTCTAGATCTATAGTTTCAAATTCAAATAGGAATACCTCCTTGCTGGTGCATATTGACTTAGAAAACCATAAATTAACATTATTGATTTTGAATTGTATTTTTGTTCATTTTGTTAAACATTTCCCAATTACATTTTAATCTATTTCTGGCCAATGTGGAGAGTTTTCTCAGCCCTTGCAGTTTGGAAAGCTGGCTTGATACCTCTGGGCTAATTGGCACTGATACTTCTAGCTTTAAATTTATAATCCCACAAAGACAAATTTTGAATGTTCATTTTTCACAACCACAATAGAGCTGTTAAAATATTTTATTTTGTGTTTACATAGGCCCCTTTTCTGTTTCTTCTATTTCTTTTTTTTTCTGCACATGTCTAACCCTGGTGTGGCTATGTCAAAGAGCATGCATTGTTTAGTAAATAATTTTCAATTATTTTCAAAATGGTTGTACGTATTCACAGGTCTACCAACAATGTATCAAAGTGTCTGTTTTCCCACATCCCCTCAAAAATTCTTCATTTTACCATTTTGCCATTGAATAAACTGATGCAGTGTAAAATAAGTACAAACAGGAAAATCATTCATGACATCAATATTATAAAAATGAATAATTTTGAAGACTTATAAACTGATAAAGAAAGAGATGAACAGAATCAGAAGAACAATTTATACATTAAGGCAATACTACAAGGATAAATAACTTTGAAAACTGTAAGAACTACAATCAGTGATTCAAGAAGAATGATGAAACATACTAACCACTTCCTGATAGAGAAAAAATGGATTTAGGGTACAGAATGAGACACATTTTGGAGCATAGTCTATAAGGGAATTTGTTTTGCTTCCCTTTTTGGAGCACAGTCTATAAGGGAATTTGTTTTGCTTCCCTTTTTTTTTCTCAGTGGGGCAAAAGAAGCAAGATAAGTGAAAGAAAATTATATTTTGGTAAATTTGAAATATTTTTTAAATCACATAAGTTAGTTGGGACTACAGGTATGGAATGTTGCATGTACTTTCAGATGAGGCAACTCTATTCTTAGTTATACTTAGTTGTTTTACTTTCTGACAAAAGCTCTGAGTATAATGGTGGTCTCATGGAAATAAATGGAAATGTTTAAAATGTAAAAGAAAAAGATACTCAATAATTTTTTTTATTTATCTATTTGGGTACCTCCCAACCCTCTTTTCAGAGGTGGTGAACAATGAATTTAGAATATCACATATGTGGGACAGCTAGGTGGTGCAGTGGATAAAGCACGGGTCCTGGATTCAGGAGTACCTGAGTTCAAATCCAGCCTCAGACACTTGACACTTACTAGCTGTGTGACCCTGGGAAAGTCACAATCCCCACTGTCCCACAAAAAAGAAACAGAAAATAGAAAAACAAAGAATATCACACATACTATCAGATGCAGTTGAGGCATTGATTAGTTTTACTAAGCTGCTTTTCCCCCTTTTTTTCAAATATTTGTTGCAAGATGTTATTCTATAGGTAAGGGAGAGGAGAGAGATTGTAGTTATAAATGAAAGTAATGCAAAAACAAAGAAATGAATCATATAAACTTTTTTCTTAAAGAGATCCATTTTTAATAGGTCTGACTTTGACCATTTATAGGAATGCTTGAGAACATATGGCAATCATACCCCATGTGGTAAGGGACTTTACTCCTTTAATAGAATATAAGAGGTACTAAATGATTTAAAGGGTTTTCCCCCTGTAAGACCAAATTCTTTGTATAATACCCATGATTAAATAATGCAATAAAGCATTTTTTAAAGCCAAACTTCAAACTCTGCCATATGGAGAGAGCTTGAGTGCATTCTGATCATCATCTTCAATTAATATAGACTGTATGCACCATATATCTTTTTAAAACACTAAGTACTGAGTACAGGTAAAATAGCAAATTTTTCTCCAGAGAGCACTTGTATAGCCAACCAAATGGTGCTTACAGTAACTTGGAGCTGAAGTGATATTTCTTCAGCTATTATCAATTGAGCTCCCTGGGTTGAAATGTGTTCCTCAAGAGAAATAATAGACAGTAGAAATATTTTTTTTTTGTCTTTGGACAGGAAGAGTGACTCAATTCATGCTAACCCTGTTAAAATGAAATTTTCAGAAAGGAAAGTGGGTGGCATCAAGATACAACAGAAAAAAAAATAACACAAACCTGCCTTCACGTGATGACCAACCCAACCCACACCCCAGCCAAAACAAAAAAAGAAAAGCAAAGAGATAGCCTGCAGAAATCTTGCCAAAGTCCCAAGAAGAATGAAGAGAAGGAGAGAATCTATGGGATTCCAAAGGCCCATTCCTTGGCAGGGAAAGTGTGATTTAGAGAAACCACTTTTTTTCCCTAAGATGACTATTTTCCAATGAGAGTCATTTTACTGAGTATTTGTGCATTGTAAGTATGTGGCCCATTTCTAAAGATTTCCCTCTCTTACAATATGGCTTTTACAAAGCCTAGAATTCACAGGTATTATTGCACCAATATTGTATTTCCCCAGCAGGAGACAGAATAAGTGTCATATCTATCTTAAATATTAGCCTGCTTTTTAACTGAATCCTGGTGGTATAATAAAGCTATTGCTTGTCACTTAAAAACAGTATGGTGTAGTAGATAGAGGGCTGGTCTCAGGATTAGTAAGACCTGGGTTTGAATTTTGCCCTATAAACAAGTGCTTCTTAGCTCTGTTACCCTGGGCAATGGCTTACCTTAATTTCCTCATCTTCAAAATTTGGATAATAATAGTCACTATCTCACCTGGTAACTGGGTGTATAAAATAAATGAGTTTAACTTATGTCAAGCAGTTTGTAAATCTTAAACTGCTCTATAAATATTACCTATTATTTTATTTCAGAACTAGTCTCAACCATTAAATAAAAAGATACACCTATTATTATATATCTATGTATACCAGCACATGTTATTACAGTATGTTATAGTAGATATATGCAGTTTTGTTATTGTTGTTCAATCATTTCAGTCATGTCTGACTCTTTGTGATCCCATTTGGAGTTTTCTTGGCAAAGATATTTGAGTAGTTTACCATTTTCTTCTCTATCTCATTTTACAGATAAGGAAATTGAGGCAAACAGGGTTAAAGGACTTGCCCAGGGACACGCAGACAGTAGTTGTAATCATATTTGAATCCAGGTCTTCATGACTACGGGTCCAATTTTCTATCTACTGAACCACCCAGATGTAATCTCTGTGTGTGTGTGTATATATATATATATATATATATATACACACACATATATATACACATATATATGTATGTATATATTTCTATTTAACACATATGTGTATATGTATGCATTCATATTCATATATGTATACATATATTATTATACATGTGTAGTATATTTACTACCTATAGTGTCCTTGAGACATCTAAGTGGCTCAGTGGATATAAAACATGGCTTAAAGTTAGGAAGACTCATCATCTTCCTGAGTTTAAATCTGGCTTCAGATACTTACTAGCTGTGTGACTCTGCACAAGTCACTTAACCCTGTTTGCATCACTTCCTCCTCTATAAAATGAACTAGACAAGGAAATGGCAAACCACCCCAGTATCTTCACCAAGAAAACCCCAAATGGAGTCAAAAATGGTTGGATATGACTGAAATGACTGAACAACAAATAGCACCTGCAGGTTTCAAAATAATTTTTTTTCTAACTATCTCCCAAATTTTGTTACTGTTCTTTTAAATGTTTTTCTGCTTCACAGTGACTTCTGGACCTCCCCAAACCCTCCTGATTAAACACACCTTTTAACAAAAACTAAACTTGTAATAAGTCTGCAAATGTGTGTGTGTGTATGTATGTGTGTGTGTGTGTGTGTAGGTTTGTGTAAAATATTCTGCCCTGCAAGTCTCCTACCTCCTCTTATATCAGGAGATAAATTTATTATACATTCTACATTCTCTGGAACCATTGTAAACAGTGACTCACTAGTTCAGACTTAGACTTCCTTTTCATTTGTTATAGCCATTATTTATATCATTCTTTTGTGCCTGCTTATTTCACTGAAACTACATCTCTCATATTTCACTAAATTCTTCATAAACTCCATTTCTGGCCACATCATATTATTCTATTACATTCATATGCCACAGTATTTCCAGCTGTTCTCCATTTTTTGTTACTCACTTTATTTCTAATTCTTTGATACTATAAAGAGAGCTGATAGGAAAATTCCCTACATATATAACCTCCACTTCTGTTTTTGACTTCTTTGGTGCATATGGACAGAACCACAATGATTAGGTCAAAGGATGTGGTCAGTTCAGTCCTCATTGCCACACAAAACAAAACAAAACAAAAATAAAGGGAACATTTGACTCTTGTTGAATAATTCCAAAGTGAAATTCAAGACAGTAGAAACTTAGCAGTATGGAAGACCACCTATCTCCCCATAGTGCCTTAAAATTCACTGTTGCCATTTTTTGTGATCTTTACCAATTTTCAAAAATCTCTGGTCTTTTGGTACTTGATATTCTTGCTAAGTTAATGTCATTGAACAGGCTGGTATTAGCTTAAAAAACAGTACTATTACACACTGTACTGTAAATGTCATATAGATTATGATTGTTCAGTGACTGTAGAAGACAATGCTGTGGCAATGAGGTAAATCAGTGTAGGAGGCCTAAACGATATAAAAACCTAAGTTTGGTTTTCTGTGGGAGTATTACATCTATTTGGTGGAAACAGAGGCAGATTTTATTATAGGATAGATGGATTCTGGGACATTGACCACAGTATTCGGTGGTGCAGTTAAATTCATCCCAATTAGCAAGAAATTGTCCTGTACATAGGTGGAAGTGACCCTGATATTTTGGGGCTGTATGTGTCTCTAAATGAAAGGTAAGGGGTTCCAACCCCCACCTCAAATCTTAGAGAATCTTTGAGGCACAAACACAACTGTAGAAAATGCCTTTTCCTATATATGTTTTCTATGGGTCATTTGGGACTTTCATGCTGTTGTAGTTTCAGAGAACTCGGACTCTGGGCATTCCATCAACCATGATGTAAAGAAGGCATTTTTGATCACTATGAATAATTTCTGCTTATGCCTCCTTCCCTCCCACCCCCATCCCTTATTCTTCAAATATTTCCAAGCTCCCAGAGGCTCTCCCTGTTTCCATGGGAGGGAGAAATAACAATACAATAATGCCAAATGAGATGCATAGATTATTTTTCCTTGCTATTCAAAGATTTATAGTTGAGGATGTAAAGCAAATATGAGTTAAAATGACTCATATGGGAAAATCTGTAGTGCTGTCTTTATCAGAATAGATTCAAAAACTCATTCTATTCACAATTCTTATTTTCATTTAACTAAATCTAAGATGTGGCTCCTAAGACAATTTTTGGAGTAGGTAATCAGTTTTTTCAGGACATAAATATCATTTTTTAAAATTTAATCCCAATAACTCTGCATGTTAAACTTTATTGGTTAGTGCAAAAAATGTCACTGTTTGTATAGACTTTAAGGAGCCTATATCGCTATCTTTGGCTTCCTGGTCTAATAATAATGAAGGCGTGGAGGGAGGGACAAGGAGGAAGTAGGAAATATCCTCACTGTTTTTTGTTTGTTTTGTTTCCTCACTGTTTTTGTCTTTCTTGTCAATAACTACAAAGGATGAGTAACACAATCACACACACACATGTCAGGAGTTTGGTAAGTATCTCTTATCTGAAAGGTTAATTATAGGAATAAGAAGAAGAATAACATTTCTGTAGCCTTTTAAGGTTTGAAATCTATTGCATATCTTGTTTGAACTCAAAATAATCTCATAAAGTAAATGTAATTGGCACAATTTTATGGATGAGGAAATGGAAATTGACGAATCATACAATTAGTTTCAGAGACAAGATTTGAATTCAGGTCTCCTTGATTCCAAAGTCAGCATTCTAACCACTACCAGAAGTATCAATGTCTTGCCCACAAAACTACCCATTGGGACCTGAATCATATTAAAATGAAATTGTGAAATGTTTTCACAGAATAAATAAAAAGACATAGATGATGCTAGTACATAGTTTTATAAGTCAATATGCTGCCAACTGGGATCCTTATATACATTATGGACTAAAACATCCATTTGATATTGATAACCACTGCAGCATTATACCACCTTTGTGGCTCTAATAGTAATAAGCCATGTACTTTCTGCATTAAAGTTTGAAGTTAATGTCTTTTTTAATTTCAATAATGAACCCAATGGTCATTTTCTACTTTAGGATAAAGGAGTTGGCAATTAATTAATTTTTTTGTTTCTTGTTTTGCTTCTTGTTATAAATAATTAGATAATAGTACAATTATCTTATTATAAGTAATAAGTATTACAAGTAATTACCAGTGTTATAAGTAATAAGAAAATAGTACCATTATTTTATTACAAATAAGGTAATTTAGTTAATTATCTTATTATTAAATAAACAGTGAGAAATTCCATATGGAGGGAAAGTTTAACTCAGAAATTGTATTGCTCTGAAATTAAAATAGAAAATTTGGGATTGTCCTAAATATTGTCTTCCTACATAATTGCCATCAAACAATTCAAATTGGTATGAATTTATTACATACATGACATCTATGTGTCAGTCACTGGACTAGAAGATTCTAGCAAAATGTAATAATCCCTGGAGAAAAAAAAAAATATATATATATATATATATATACGTGTGTGTGTGTGTGTGTGAATGAAGATAATTGAAGACATACTATTTTTTTTTTTTAGTGAGGCAATTGGGGTTAAGTGACTTGCCTAAGGTCACACAGCTAGTAAGTGTTAAGTGTCTGAGGCAGGATTTGAACTCAGGTCCTCCTGAATCCAGGGACGGTGCTCTATCCACTGCACCACCTAGCTGCCCCAAGACATACTATTTTCAAAGGAAATACAAAATGTTTTCAATGATTTTTGGGAAGACCAAGAATAGTAATAATAGCTAGCATTTTAGCACTTTACAAATAATATGTCATTTGATTCCTACAACATTCCTGTGAGGTAGGTACAATTATTATCCTTGTTTTTCAAACTAGGAAACTGAGGCCGACAGCAGTGAAGTGCTTTTCCAGGGTCACAAAACCCTAGTCTTCCTTATTGTTGTTCTATATACAGTGCACCTATCTACCTGTTTCTACAAATACTGTGGGAAATAGCACTGGATTTGAATGGAATTGAAGTATTACTAACTTTGTGAGCAAGAATAAGCCTTTCTTTTGGACTTTTTAAAAATGGAATCATTAATAAAGAGATCCCAAAAGGAAAATTTGCCGGAATATTATAGTCAAATTCTAGAGATGCCAGGTGAAGGAGAAAATTTTTCAAGCAGCTAGAAAAAAGAAACTCAAATTATGTGGAGCCACAGTCAGGATAACACAAGATCTAGTAGCTTCTAAATTAAAGGACCAGAGGGCATGGAATATAATATTCCAGAGGACAAAGAAGCTGGGACTACAACCTAAAATAACCTACCCAGAAAAACTCGTATAATCTTTGAGGGAAAAATGGGACTTCGATGAAAAAGAGGACTTTCAGGCATTTGTGATGAAAAGATCTGAACTGAATAGAAAATTTGACTTTCAAAAACAAGACCCTAGAGAAGTGTAAAAATATAAACAGGAAAAAGAAATACTGAGGGAACTCATAAGAACTTTCTCAGTATTAGGGCAGCTAATTCACAGGTATGAATTGAATATGAAGGGATGATATCTGTAAAGCGTATTTCCTTTTTTTGTGGGACAGGCAGGGTGGGGTGGTTTATGTCTGGGGCTAGATTTGGACCCAGGGACTCCTGGTTCCAAGACTGGTGCTATGTCCAATATGTCAACTAACAGACCCATGATGACATTTTTAAAATAATGTTAAGGGGTAAGAGAAATGCACTGGAAGAAAGGGAAAGAAAGAGGTGGAAGGGTATAAAAAAGCTCCCATAAAAGAAATAAGAAAAAGCTTTTGGAGTGGAGTGGCTAATGGGGAAGGAGTGGGGTAGTGAGGGAGCTTTACTTTCATCAGAATTGACTCAAAGAGGGAGTAACATAAATACTCAAGTGGGTGGGCTAGCTAGGTGGTGCAGTGGATAAAACACCAGGCCTGAATTCAGGAAGACCTGAGTTCAAATCTGACCTCAGACACTTGACATTTACTATCTGTGTGACCCTGGGCAAGTCACTTAACCCCCATTGCCCTGCAATATATAAACACTCAAGTGGGTATAGTAATATATTTTGCCCTGAGGGAAAGTGGGAGGGTAAGGGGAAAAGTGGCAGACAGGGGAAGGAAGGGAGAGCAGATAGGGGCAGGAGGCAGTAAGCAGCAAACACTTTTTAGGAGGGATAGCATGAAAGAAGATAGAAAATGGAGTAAATATCAAGGGGAGGGAATAGGGTGGAGGGTAATACAGTTAGCAATAGTAACTGTAAAAGAAATGATGAGCAGGATGCCAAAAGAAGGTCATATGAAAAATGATGGTATCTGAATACAGATTGAAGTATAATTTTATTAGTTAGTTCCTCTTTCTAAAGTTATTCTGTCTATTTTCTTTCACAACTTGACTAATGTGAAGGTGCTTGGCATAACTGCACATGTTTGACTTATATTGAATTTCATGATTCCATAGGGAGGGTTGAGGAGGGAAGGAGGAAAAAAAATAGAACACAAAGTTTGTTTTTTTTTTTAAATCAATTGGGGGGGGGGCAGCTAGATGGTGCAGTGGTTAAAGCGCCGGCCCTGGATTCAGGAGTACCTGAGTTCAAATCCGGCCTCAGACACTTGACACTCACTAGCTGTGTGACCCTGGGCAAGTCACTTAACCCCCATTGCCCTGCAAAAACAAACAAACTTAAAAATCAATGTGAAGAAATGATAAGCAAGCATATTTCAGAGATATCTGGAAGGACTCATATGAACTGATGCTGAGTGAGATGAGCAGAACCTGGAGAACATTGTACACAGTATCAACAACATTGTGTGTTAATCAACTGTGATAGACTTGACTCTTCACATCAATACAATGGTCCAAGATAGTTCCAAAGGATTCATGATGGAAAATGCTCTCCAAATCTAGAAAAAAAAGAACCATGGTATCTACATGCAGATTGAACCATACTATTTCTACTTTTTTGTTTTCCTTTTTTTGAGGTTTTTCCCTTTTGAGCTGATTCTTTTTCCACAGTATGGCTAATGCACAGATATACAGATATCAGATTACTTGATGTCTTGGGGATGGGGGAGGGAGGGAAGAAGAAATAATTGAAATCAGAAATCTTATAAAAACAAATGTTGAAATCTCTACATGTAACTAGAAAAGAAAAAAGAAAAGAAAAAATGACACTGCAGTTTTAGATTTCTGAATTGGTTCTGTCAGGAAGTTTAGTTATATGGAATATGAATCTTCTGAAGACCTGGCAAAAGCTCTAGAATTCAGGGGTTCAAAAGTCCTTGACTCTAAAATATAAATGGAAAAAGCCAAGGAAAAATCATAAATATGTGAATGAATGAGACAAAAATACTTCATAATGGACTGGCTTCATAAAATTGCTCAAAAATTGATTTATATTAATAAAAAATTTAAAATAACTAACGAGGAACTGAAAGCATCCTTTGAAGAAGGTCTGGAAGTTACAAAGTCTCCACTAAGGATGTGTGGAAATTTATTTTGATTTGGGGACCCTACCTTCAGGCTGAGATTAGAAAGTCTTAGGTCCTCAGGGTCTCTTCTGTGTGGGAGGGGCTGGTTACCCTCCCCCCTCTGCTTCAGCTGAGCCAAAAAGCCTCGTGGGCTGTGCAAGACCCCAGGTCAGACAGCTGGGGGGAGGGAGCCCCAGCTCCCTCTACCCTGAGCGGAGCTATCCCAGAGATCCCGGGCTCATCCAGGCTGGGGCTCTGGCATAGCCTGTGCTGAGGCACGGGATGCTCGAGCATCCCCCCAGCCCCAGCCGCAGCCCTGACTAGCGGATTAGTTTGGTGTGTGGGTGAAAAAAGCCCTGAGATTTGAGTGGAGAAAAGAAAGATATATATAGACCTGGGGGTTAGACAGGGGGCAGATAGGAGGACTGGAGGATGAAGGACACGATAGAGAGACTGAGCGGACAAGATTAGAAGTTCCAGGCCCAGCAGGTGGGAAAGAGACGCATTGGAAACAGACGCACCACAATACAGTCAGGTTGTACATTTTATTTCCCTGTATTCTTCATTTTAAATAATATCTCATAAATAAACTCTGCTTTGCTTATTTAGTTAAGAGGCTTCTTAATATTTTGCTTATCAATTTGGGAGTGGAGCAGTGTGGTGGAACTTTATAAATGGCCCATGCTAAATTAATAGCAGTCAGATAGCCGAATAGTCAAAAGTCCCAGAATTAATCCTCCAGTCAGATTAGCCCCCAAAGTAGGCAAATCAGTCAAAATATTTCTACATTTGAATGGCGACCACAGCAGGACTTATGGCCCAATTATAATTTCTCTAAACTTATAATTTTTCATATAATTATAATTTGTATAAATCCAATTATATAATTTTTCCAGGTTAGATTAGTTAGCTAATTATTATTTTTTTTTACAGATGGGATATCCAAAGGAATGGTAGACAATATAAAATACTTGGGAGTCTACCTGCCAAGATAAACCCAGGAACTCTATGAACACAATTACAAAACACTTTTCACACAAATAAAATCAGATCTGTATAATTGGAAAAATATCAATTGATCATTGATAAGCCAAGCTAATATAATAAAAATGACAATTCTACCTAAATTAATTTACTTATTCAGTGCCATACTAATCGGACTACCTAAAAATTATTTTATAGATTTAGAAAAAATAATAACATAATTCATCTGGAAGAACAAAAGGTCAAGAATATCCAGGGAAATAATGAAAAAAATGCATAGGAAGGTGGGCTAGCAGTGCCAAATTTGAAGCTATAATATAAAGCAGCAATCATCAAAACTATTTGGGAGTGGCTAAGAAATAAAGTGGTGGATCAATGAAATGAGTTAGGCACAGGAGATACAGTAGTAAATAATTATAGTAATCTACTCTTAGATAAACCCAAAGACTCCAGCTTTTGGGATAGGAACTCCATATTATGTAACAGCATGGAAAAGAAAATTCCAAACAGCGTGGGAGCTAGCACGCATCCTTGCTTGACTCCACTGTTTATGCTGAATGCTTCAGAGGTGTTGCTTTCGAACTGTACGACACCCTGCATGTTGCAATGAAAGGAGCAAATCAGGCTATGGAGTTTAGGAGGGCAACCAATTCTCAAGAGAATTTCGAAAAGACCTTCTCTGTTAACCATATCAAACACTTTGGTCAGGTCTATGAAGGCAATGAAGAGGCCTCTGTAGTTGTTACAGTCACTCCTGTCTCCACTGTTCTTATAAAGAGTAACTATATGGGCATCACACATATCCTGTGGCACTTCTCCTTTCCAACACAGGCACAACAATTCATGCAGGGGTTTTAAGAGAACATTTTTAGAGCATTTGATCAATTCAGCTGTGATAACCGTCTGCACCAGGAGCTTTTCCACATCTTAGGGAGCTAATTGCATTCTCAAGTTCCTCAAGTGTGGGTACATTGTCCAACTCCTGTAGTACAGTGAAGGACTCCATGACATTTAAAGCTGATTCTGTGACAGAATTTCTGATGGTGTACACCTCAGAAAAATGCTCTACCCATCTTTCCATTTGCTTAACTCTCCAGTGCCAGACTTGAGGGGAGCTGTCTTGATCTGAGTGGGTCCGCAAGCTTTCTTGATGCCTTCGTACATTCCTCTGATGTTTCCCGTGTCAGCAGCAACCTGTATTCCCCCACTGAGCTCAATCCAATATTTATTTGCACACCGCCTGGTGATTCGCTGAACATTTCTTCTCGCAGCATGTAGTTTCCGAAGAGCACTTTCATTCAGGGACTTGGACTTACAAAATGAGGTGGATACACACAAATTGTGGTAAGTGCAAAATTCCAACAGTCTTTGCCCATTTTCATTAATCTTTCCAACGCCATATGGCCCAAGGCATGTTGGCCAGGACACATGGTCAGAGCCAACTCTTGCATTAAAATCACCCAGATTTTCTCCTTGACCTGGGAGTTCTGAAATTTGGCTATAATATTCCTGGAGGTTTTCCTTTTGGGATCTCTTTCAGGAGGTGATCGGTGGATTCTTTCAATTTCTATTTTAGCTTCTGCTTCTAGAATATCCGGGAAATTTTCCCTCACAATCTCTTGGAGGATGGTGTCTAAGCTCTTGTTTTGGTCATGGTTTTCAGGTAGTCCAATGATTTTCAAATTATCTCTCCTAGATTTATTTTCTAGGTCAGTTGTTTTTCCAAGGAGATATTTCACATTGCCCTCTATTTTTTCATTCAATTGGATTTGCTTTACTGTGTCTTAGTTTCTCATAAGGTCACTAGCTTCCATTTGTTCAATCCTAATTCTTAGGCAATTATTTTCAGCAGACAGTTTTTTAATCTCCTTTTCCATTTGGCTTTTCAAACTGTTGACTTTTTTCTCATGACTCTCCTGCATTGTTCTCATTTCTCTTTCCATTCCTTCCTCTCTTTCTCTACATCTTCGTTCTATCTCTCCTACTTTCTCTTCAAAGTCCCATTTGAGAGCTTCCATGGCCTAAGACCAGTTCATATTTTTCTTGGAAGCTTTGCATGTTGGAGCTTTGACCCTATTATTATCTTCTTCTTCTGAGGATGTATTGTGGTCTACCTTTCCCCCAAAGAAGTTTTCGATGGTCTTCTGCTTTCTCTGCCTACTCATCCTGGCTTACTATTTTTTGGCTTTTTACTCCGTCTTAAAGTGTAGCACTGTTTCCAGGACACACTGTTCCTGCTACAGCCTGGTCCAGAGGGTTATTGGGCTTCTTCTCAGCCTGCCTGGCTTGTGAGTAATCACAGCAGCTTTCTCTTTGACCCAGAAACTGAAGTCTGATTGAACTCTGATTCTCTATGGTCAGAAGCTTGGCATGCTTTTACCCCTCCCCCACTGGGCCACCACCACTCGATTCAGCCCACTGGTTCAGACCCAGGGCACTTTGCCCCAACTCCAGTAGATACTACCTCTACTTCACCACAGCCTACCACCAAACCCCCTCACCATTCCGTGATTGGAGCCTCAGAAGCTGCTGGTGTTGAAGACTCTGATATGCGCTGGAAGCAGTGTCCTTGGGTGGGTCCGGACCGCGCGGTGAGCTGTTCAGCCTAATCAGAAGGTAATTCAGGTAATCAGAATTGCCCTCTTTTGAGGAGAAATAGTCTCACTCTGTTCTTATGTGCATTAGGCTGTTCTGGGTTTTGATTTTTACCGCATTATTTGGGTGTGAATGGACGGGTTTATCTGGAGCTTGTGGGAGTCACAGCCTCTCCTCCGCCATCTTGGCTCTGTGGAGCTCCAATAAGGATAAAGCAAGATCTAGCAGCTTCTACATTAAAGGACCGGGGCATGGAATATGATATTCCAGAGGGCAAAGGAACTGGGACTACAGCCAAAAATCACGTACCCAACAAAACTAATCATCATCTTTCAGAGGCAACATGGAATTTCAATGAGAAAGAAGACTTTCAGGCATTTGTTATGAAAAGACCTGAACTGAATAGAAAATTTGACTTTAAAATACAAGACCCTGGAGAAGCATAAAAAGATAAATAGGAAAAAGACTTCATGAGGGATATTAAAAGATCAAACTGTTTATATTCCTACATGGGAAGATAATACTTCAAACTCATAAGAACTATCTCAGTAAGGATTTAACAGAGGACACAGGTCTGAACTGAATACGAAGGGATGTTATGTTTAGTTCTTTGTGTGGTGTCTTATGTCTAGGACCAGATTTGGGCTTGGGGCCTCCTGGGTCCAGGGCTGATGCGTTGTCCACTGTGCCACCTAACTAACCCATAATGACATCCTTAAAATAGGGTTGAGGTACAGGAGAAATAGACTGGGGGAAGGGGAAGGGGAGAGATGGTCTGGGAAGAGGTTGTTCACATGAAGGAAACAAGAAAAAAGCTTATGGAGGGGAGGGGAAGAGGGGGTAGGAATTGGGAAGTGAGTGAACCTTAATATAATCAGAATTGACTCAAAGAAGGACTAACATACATACTCAAGTGGGTATAGTAATATATTTTTGCCCTGAGGGAGGGGAGGGAGATAAGGGGGCAGAGAGGGGAAGGAGGGAAGGGCAGATTGGGGGACAGAGCAGTAAAAAGCAAAATACTTTTGAGGAAGGTAAAGATGTTCTGCATAACAGCACAAGTATGACATATTGAATTGCTTGATTTCCTAGGGAGGGTTGAGGAGAGAGGGAGGAAGAAAATTTGGAACATAGAATTAGCTCAAAGACCTTAAACTCATCAGAGTTGGCTCATGCAGGGAATAACATTCACACCCAGTTGGGAGGAGTAATCTATTTAACCCAACAGGACAGTATGAGGGAAAGAGGATAAGGAAGGAAGGGTGAAAAAAAAAAAGGGAGTACAGAGTAGGGGAGGGGACAGTCAGAAGTACAACACTTTTGAGGAGGAATAGTTTAAAAGAAGATAGAAAATAGAGTAAATATCATGGGAAGGGAATAGGATGGAGGGAAATAGTTATGATGATTGAATATAATGGCAAAACATATGGTACCTACTTTGCTTGGCTAATATGAAGAAAATTCTTTGTCAAGTTTAAGGTACTTTATTTAGGTTATGATGAACAGGATACTATCAGAAAAACCTGGAAAGACCTACATGAACTGAAGCAGAGTGAAATGTACTGTATACAAAATAGCAGCAATAGTGTAAGATGATCTGCTGGGAAGCATGTGGCTATTTTCAGCAAGGCAATGGTCCAATATAACCCTGAAGGACTTATGAAAATGGCAACCCATCTACAAAGAAGGAAGTGATAGTGTCTGAAAATAGATGGAAACATTTTTTTCTTTTCTTTTCTTTTCTCTTCCTTTCTTTTCTTTTCTTTTCTTTTCTTTTTTTTTTTTTTTTTTTGGTGAGGCAATTGCGGTTGGGTAGCTTGCCTGGGTTCACACGGCTGGTGGGTGTTGGGTGTCTTAGGCCGGATTTGGGCTTGGGTGCTCCTAGCTCCTGGGCTGGTGCTCTGTCCACTGTGCCACCTAGCTGCTCCTGGAAACACATTTTTTATTTTTTTTTTCTCTTTGACAATTCCTCAGTCTGAAGTTTTGAGAGTTTTTTTGACTGTTTTCTCTCGCAACCTAGCTAATGTGGGAATGTTTTCCATGACTACTCATATATAACTTATTTTGAAATGCTCAAGTTCTAGTGGGTGGGGGGTGGGAATGGAGGAGGAAGAGAAGTTGGACCACAATTTTTTTTTTAATTGATGTTAAAATTTGTTTTTACATATATTTTGGAAAATAAAATTCTATTCAAAAAAAAAGAAAAAAAAATTACCCAGAAGAATGATGAATTCATATCTGGGGATAGCTCCTAGTGTTGCTTTCAGCTTATCATAGAACTCATGTTTCATCTGTCGTAAAGCTGTTAATGTCAGAGTGTATACGCTGATAAGATTCACGGGGCCTTCAATTGTGTTCAGACGAAGTGTGAGCAGTCTCTCAGTACCGTCGCCAATCAATTCAATCATTTTCAACATTTTCACATAAAGGGTGATACCATAAATAAATTAGGAGAGGAAGGAGTAGTTTACCTCTCAAATCTATGGAGAAGAAACAATTTGTGTCCAAACAAGAGATAGAGAATATTACGAAATGCAAGATAGATGATTTTGATTACATTAAATTAAAAAGTTTTCATACAAACAGAAGCAATGCAGCCAAAATTAGAAGGGAGGCAGAAAACTGGGAAATGATTTTTATACCAGTATTTCTGATAAAGGCATCATTTCTAAAATATATAAGGAATGAAATCAATTTTATAAGATGTAAGTCATTCGCCAATTGAAAATTCATCAAAGGATATGAACAGGCAGTTTTCTGATGAAGAAATCAAAGCTATCTATTGCCAGTTGAAAAAATACTCTAAATCACAATTGATTAGAGAAATTCCAATTAAAACAACTCTGAGGTACCACCTCACCCCTATTAGATTGGCTAATATGACAAAAAATGAAAATAATAAGTGTTGAAGAAGTTGTGGGGAAAAAATTTCAACACTAATGCATTGTTGGTGGAGCTGTGAACTGATCCAACCATTCTGCAGAGCAATTTGGAACTATGCCTAAAGGGCTATGGAACTGTTCATACCTTTTGACCCCTACTAGTTCTGTATCCCAAAGAGATCATAGAAGAAGGAAAAGGACACACATGTACAAAAATATTTATAGCAGCTCTCTTTGTGGTGGCCAAGAATTGGAAATCAAGGGAATGCCCATCAACTGGGGAATGGCTAAACAAGTTTTACTATATAAATGCAATAGAATATTTTAAGAAAAAATGAGCAGGAGGAGTTCAGAGAAACCTAGAAGCACTTATATGAACTGATGCTGAATGAGAGGAGCAGAACCAGGAGAATATTGTACACAGTAACAGAAGCATTGTTTGATGAACAATGGTGATAGACTTGGCTCTTCTCAGCAGTGCAATGATCTAAAACAATTTCAAAGAATTCGTGATAGAAAATGTTCTCAACATCCAGAAAAAAGAACTCTGGATTATGAATGCAGATGGAACCATACTGCTTCTACTTTTGAGCTGCTTTTTTTCCCCTTCTTTTCTGAGGTTTTTCCCTTGAGCTCAGATTCTTCTTTTACAATATGACTAATGCAGAAATATGTTTAATGAGATCATACATATATAACCTATGTTGGTTTGCTTTCCATCTTGGGGAAGAGGGAGGGAAAGAAGGGAGGGTGGGGGAAAATTGGGAATGAAAAATCCTATGAAAACAGATGTTGAAAGTTATCCTTACATGTAACTGGAAAATAATAAAATACTTATATTTTAAACAAACAAACAAACAAATAAATAAATGAATACATGAATAAATAAATGCATAAATAAATGAGTAAACAGACAAATAAATAAGTAAATGGATGGATGAATGGATGAATGAATGAATAAGTAAATAAATATTTGTTGAATTAAAAAAATTACCTCCTCATCTCTATCTGCCTCAGTTTCCTCTACTATAAAATAAGGATGAAACTAGCACCTACCTCCAGGTGAGTTGTTATGAAAATTGTTATGAAGGTTCTTATGAAGAATGAATGTGATAATATTTGTAAATCACTTAAGCCCAACTTCTGGAACATAGTAAGAACTTAAGAAGTGCTTATTCCTTATCTCCTATTCACCATTCATATAGATGTTACCTTTTTTCTATAGATAAAAATTGAATTTCATGAGAAGCAAGTAGAAGTAGCTATAACTCTCAAGTCAAATGAACTAGATTCACATTTCTCCTCTAATGCTTGAACCTTGAACAAGTTATTTAATCATCCTGGACCTTAGTTTGAACATCTTTAAAATGAAGAAGGAAGGAAGGAAGGAAGGAAGGAAGGAAGGAAGGAAGGAAGGAAGGAAGGAAGGAAGGAAGGAAGGAAGGAAGGAAGGAAGGAAGGAAGGAAGGCAAGGAAGATTGAGCAAGGGAATGAGGGAAGGAAGGAATGTGGGGAAAAGGGAGGAAAGAGGGAAGGAGGAAAGGGGAAGCAGGAAAGAGGGAAGAAGAAAGGGGGAAAGCAAGGGGAGGGAGGAAAGGGAGAGGGGAGGAGAGGACATACATAATATGTTTATCCATTCCTCAAATTGATAGTTATCACCTGCAGTTTCCTATTCTGTCACCACAAAAAGAGCTTCTATAAATAATTTTGTACATTTAGGTTCTTTTCTTCTTCAATCTCTTTGAGCTATAAAATCCTATAAACAATAGAGAACAATAATTCTCCCTCCTTCCCCTACCCCCACACCACCCCACCAAATGATGTGGAAACTGGGGTGGTGATGCAAATGATTAGGGCTTTTTTTTTCTGGGATGAATCTTTGAGTGTGGTGAATTTTAATAGGATGTCAGCCCTGTTAGTTCATTGATTTGGAACTATCAACATTAAAATTCGAATTACCCTTTTGAAAGTGCATCTCCAGCCTTATAGAAACGTTGCCCTCTTTTGGTTTTCAGCTGTCTCACTCAGGACAGAGTTGTTTGTATGACTACTTAATTAAAGCAATTATCACAAAGTGATTTCAGTTCCTGCATTGGAGCCCTTAGCCTTACTTAGGAGACCTCAGAATTGGCATTGGCTTGACAATTAAAGCTCCAAACAGTTACTAAAGCCTTTTATATCAGGTTTTCATTAGTTCATATTAAACGATTCATTGGCTTGATTTTCACTCCAGTGAACCCGCTCATAAAATCTAGTTAGGCATGATGGTGATATCACAGAAGAAGTGGAATGAATTAATACATCAGCAAAAAAAATCACTTCCAAGCAAACTATTTTCACACATTTTATTATCTCATGGATAATTGTCATTCACAGGAAAAATATATCAAAATGAGAAGGACAGAAGAAACTAAGCAGTTTTTAAGTCTGAGGGGATTCTTCAGGGGAAGTTCAAGTTTCATTTACTGAATCAGGTGTGAAGTCAGCAAGTCTCTCTTGAGAATTATCCAGCAGACAGAACCTTAGTATTGTAGGAGTACCATTAATGCTGCTATAATTAAAGGCTTTTCAGCTCTTCCATTTTAAGCCCACACTTTTATATAGCTTCTTAACTTGACTATCAAGTTTTTACCTCCAGCTAAAATTCACTGAGGATACTAAGCCTTATTGCAGAATAAGCTTTATTTAAATAAAATTAAATGTAAAGATATGCTGTGTAGGCAAAAAGGGGATTTTATAAGGAAGTATTATGTCTAAGGGAGAAGTGCAGGGTGCACTGGGAAATATTATTGATACAGACTGTAAGTCAACAAGCATTTATTAAGCACTCACTATGTGAATAGTGGGTTGGGGACTCTAAGTAGAAAAGTAGTATGATAACTTTTTAAAAATTTTTTTAGTATGATAACTTTTTAAAGGGAGGGAAATAGAAAATCAAAATAGAATGGTATGAAACAATGGAAAGAGGGGAAACGGGAGACAGTGATATCATGTCTGAAATGATGGATCAAGTAACTTGAGGCAAACAACAAACATTAGGACCTGTATAACAGAACATAGAAATACATAATTTGAGATCAGGAAGGGTTCTAGCTATTAGAATGCTATGCTATAAAGGACACTGACTATGTAGTTGTGAGACAACTAGTTTTGAATGTCACATCTGATAAGGTGATTTAGATACACACACACATACACACCTAGCTCTGTGACTTCTGGGCAAGACATTTAATTTGTATGTAAAATGTATTTATGTGGTTGTCCATTACTTGTTTTCAAAGAGAACCAATAGCATCACAAGATGATGTCTTAACTCATGCTTGGATTGAAGTGAGACAGAGCTGCCCAAAGTTATCAGCCTCACTCTCCCTTCCAGAATCCAGTGGCAAGATTAAAGTCAAAGGCCATGTATGGTACAGGATGCAGTCAATGACCTGGGCAGCTTCAATGTTTGCCCAAGTTCTAAGCATTTTACACTGCCTGCTTCCGCCACCTTCACGGCTGTTGAAACAAATTGTTCTCATCTGCTCATTCTGCCAGGGGAAATATTCGCATGCTTGGGGTAGACATCTCCCTAGTTTACGAATGGATTTGAGGCCTGTCAACTACCCTCAATTTGGTTTACTTCCTCAGCTAAGATTGGTTTTACCAGGTCTGCTGCAAATGCCATAACTTCTTGGAGCCACAAGTGAGAGTTGTGTGCCTGGTGGCCACCATAAGTGACTGAGCAGCTCTGAAGAGGGCTCGGCAAGCCTTCTTACCAGACCTGCTAGTCCTCTTTGAACACGCCATATATCCCAAAATGTAGCTAAAATCCTCTACTACCCCCACAGAATGGTGATATTAATGAAAGATACTGGACATAACACCCTCTGTAGCCATTAAAGGGATCTATAATATCAACTATCCAATTCAGTCCACTTATTTTAGTGTAAAACCTAGGGCAACTTCAACCAACTTATATATTGTACCTAAAGTAAAGGCTACCGCATGTTAAACTTAGTCTATGGGTTATTATCTATTTTTTTAAAATCATAATTTATGAGACCTCATCATGAGGGCTTCCATTAATAATATGGGCATTCCAATTATTTCAGCAAGTATTTCTATTTAATCAATTGACAATCATAAATTAAGCCTAATATGTGCCTTGAGCTCACATAAGGTGGCAAGATCTGTGCTATTTGCTCAAAGAGTAAAGAGAGACACCCCATACTCTAAAGGAGTTTACATTATATTCAAACAACAATAATGGATGTAATACATTCAAGTTTGCAAAACACTTGACAAATATTATCTCAATTTACCCTCACAACAACCCTGAGGGGTAGGTGCTATTATTATCCCCATTTTGAAGATGTGGAAACAGACAAAGGTTAAGTGATTTGGCCAGTGTGTAAATCTGCAGCTACAGTGTATAGATGTACAGCTAATGTGTAAATCTTGTCTTCCTGATTCTAGATCCAGCACTCAGTCCAATTTGCGTCCAAGTTGCTTAGGTGGGTACACAAAAATTTACATATATAAGTTTAAACAAAATATACATATAGGCAGGGTTTTTGTTTGTTTGTTTGTCTATTTGTGTTGAAGTCTTTTGAATCTGGGAGAATCAGAACAAGGTCTCTCTTAAAAGATTAGAGCTCTTTTATTCAATTAACCAGCTTTAATTTTCCCTTCTCCTCTCTCTCCTCTCAATTGAGAAGGACAAAAACAAAACAAAACCCTTATAACATTATACATATTCACACAAACCAAATTCCCTCCTTGGATGTGTCCAAAAATGTGTGTCTTGTTATGCAGGTTGAATCAATAAATTTCTGCCAGGAGGCATTCTTTACCCATTGTTCTTCTGGAATCAGATGTGTTCATTGCATTGACCAAAGTTCTTATGTCTTTCAAAGTAGTTTTCTTGTTTTTATTTTTGTTTTTGTTCTATAAATTGTTCTTCTGGATATTCTGACCTTTCTGAATTAGTTCATAAAAGTCTTTTCAGGTTTCTCTGTGGCATATTTCTTGGGGCATATTAGTATCCCATTACATTTCATATACCATACCATTGAGTTGAGTCTTAAAAATGACTCAGGAATATAGGGAGGAGAATTGAAGAGAGAGTGAATTTCAGTTATGGGGGATTGCCAGCATAAAGAGATAGGGGTGGGAGATGAATGATGTGCCTGAAGAACAGTAAAAATAGGAGATAGGTTGCAGTATGTGAAAGGAAATTATGTGTGATAAGACTGAAAAGTGATATTGCAGTCATGTTGTAAAGATCTTGTAATGCCAAATAGAGATGTTAACACTTCATCCTGAGGTGACAGTGTCTTTTTTATCTTTTTTTAAATCTTTTAATTAATTTTTATATCATCAAATTTTCCCCCAGTATCCTTTCCCCTACCCCTTATAGAAATCTATCCCATAAAAAAACTTTACTTTTCAAAAACAAAAACAAGAAAAAAGCGAAAAAATTAGCAAAACTGACCAATGCATGGGGAAAAAAATCTGAAAATATATAAATGTAAGTCATCATCCCACCTCTTATCAGTGGTGTCTTCTTATATTTCTTCTTTCAAGCTATGGTTATTCTTTGTAATTTTGTAACATTCACTTTTGATTTTTGTATATCTGTAATTATTCCCATTGAAATTATCTTCTTGATATTTTTCTTGGTTCTGCTTATTTTACTATACATCAATTTGTGCAGATATTTCCATCATTCTCCATATTCATCATATTTTAATGTCTTATAAGATAGTAATATTTCATTATATTCATCTACCTCTATTTTTTTATATTTTTTTGTCTTGTTTTATTTGTTTTTGCAGGGCAATGAAGGTTAAGTGACTTGCCCAGGGTCACACAGCTAGTAAGTGTCAAGTGTCTGAGGCCAGATTTGAACTCAGGTCCTCCTGAATCCAGGGCTGGTGCTTTATCCACTGTGCCACCTAGCTGCCCCTATTTTTTTAGTCATAATGAAATAGAGGATAGAATTAGCTTTGTGGCTGCCATGACACACTGGTGACTAATTTTGAACTTTAAATGCTCCAGATCTTTTTCACCTGAATTAATATTCAATGACACTATATCCATTTAGAGTCTAAAGTAGATTTCTTGAACCTGTGTGTAAAATTATTTATTCTTATTAATTTGAATTCAATTAGATCTAGCTCATCGATCTAGCCTATCAATACATCATAAATTCTGATTCTCTAATCATCATCAGCTATTTTTCACAGTTTCATTATTTTCTCCCAATTGTATATACATTTCAGAATTGTCTTCTTTCAAGTCATTTATAACAGTACAGGACAAAGGTGTTCTTTGACACATACCACTGGATACTGCCATCCAAGTCAAGAAAGTTTGCTATACTTTAGTTCTATATCATCATACAAATTACTTAGAGCCCAGTGACAGAGATTTCAGATAGTAATGGTGTGAATGAAATAGAGCAGTAACACAAAGAATACTATTAAGCTCTGACTATAAACAAAATTCTTAAGGTTCCAAGGACAGAATTTTCAGGAAGGAGTGGTTCCAGAACAGACATTTTCTATTGGTTGTGGTTAGGATGGGCCTAAACTGGAATGAATATATTTCCCTACTTCCTTCCTATAAGCATGCCAGCTTCACCACAGGGCCTTGGCCACTGGCCAATTATGTCCACTGGAATAACAATTTCCCAACAAGGCTTGAATTGGCCATCATTTAATGGACTCGAATCTTTATCCCTGACATGATCATTAATTCATTCCTGAAAGGATAGGCTAGTGAAAGTCAAAGTTGGAGACTTCTTGCCTTGAAATTGCATTTGGGAGTGAGTTACTTAAGACTTTATGATTAAAATGTTTTAAAAATAAAAATAAATATCCCTTTATGTCAAAACATTTTAAAACATGAATTTCATAAATTTTAGCTTTGGAAAAATCTGAAATACGGAATAAAATATTCTTTCACCATTGAAATATCTACACGTTGAAATTTAAACTAAACATTCTCTCTGGCCTTTATGAGACATAATTTTGAAGAATTAATTTCCTAAATATTTTTGTGACCTAACCAATATTTACTTGAGATACTAAAAAGTTTTCAAACAATCAAGAACACATTGTAAAATAAAAATACTTATAATTATATGTTTAACCAAGAGAGAGTTGTTAAAGTATTTCAAAGCCTCACAATCATGCATTTGTCTAAAACCAAAGAAACATGGGCCTTTTGGGGAATATCATAATCCATTCTTAATGTTCTGTGTAACTCTTCTTTTTTTTTTTGAAGGTAGAAGCTAATAAACAAAACAGAAATGTTTGGTGAGCAAAAAACATGCAATGCTTCAAAATTCCAATGTTAAGCTTTGATCAGAATTCATTTTGGAAAAGTTTTAGGGGAAAGCATATTTTTGTTTTGACAAACTAATCATCTAATTGATTCACAAAAGTCACAGAATTTCAGAGAAGAAAGAAACTCCAGTTGCCACCAAGTCCAACTCATGCATTCTAGCTCTAATGCTATCCTCTCCCTTCAGTTTCAGTGTACCCTAACACATGCATGCTGGTTGCATTAGCTGATAGTTTATTTCTAGAGACTAATTCCTTTTGATCTAATTCATCAAATGTTATTTTCTTGTAACTCTTGATTCAAAAGAAAGCATTTAAAAAAAATAAAATGAGTATTTATCCTAAACTCAATTATTTGGAAGTCTAATAGATTAAAAGTCAAAATGGGGGCAGCTAGATGGCGCAGTGGATAGAGCACCGGCCCTGGAGTCAGGAGTACCTGAGTTCAAATCCGGCCTCAGACACTTAACACTTACTAGCTGTGTGACCCTGGGCAAGTCACTTAACCCCAATTGCCTCACTAAAAAAAAAAAAAATTAAAAAAAAAAGTCAAAATGAAAATTCATTACATATGTATTAAATCATCCTTTGATACTTCGATGAATGTATGACTTATTGATTTGGGTACTACCTTCATTGACCTGGATTTCAACCCATTCCTGCTTTGCTATACCGTTTGAAACTTGTCCATATTGTAAGGGGCTAAAATTCTAGCTATGATGTCTAAAATCTAATGAGTGGCCACTTTAAATTAGAAGCTTTAGCAAGAGTTTAGACTTTTAAGTATTTGTTAAAGTGCATCAGAAGTTGGTGAGGAGAGAGAGGGATGTAAAAGGCAAATTTCCTCTATCTAATACACCCCAGCATCCAACCTGCCAAGCCGAGGTCAGGAGTCCAAAAAGACCCCTCCTCAGGGGCTTCTCCCAGAATTCCCCTTGTGAAACCAGAAACAAGGCTGTCCACACACAGCAACAAGTTAATTGGTTGGTAGCTCTGATTAACAGCACCCAAAGGTGGTTCTATAGATGTAACTTCTGGATGCTGGGCAACTTCTGGACACTGGCTAACTTCCGGACACTAAATTCACATGGTTTCCAAGTCACATGCTTTCTCCTCATGTCAGAGCTTCCCTGCGATATCTCTCCTAGCAGGGGGTGTCATTCCAATTCTCACAATATCTTTATATGGATCATCCATAAAAAATCAACTCACTTGGATGATAACATCACAGTGCTTGATGCACAATATGAAGAAGTATAAATGACCCATAAGAAAATGAAGATGTGAAGAATGAGACCTTGTTATTTTGGGCTTGTGATTTAGGGAATAGCTTGGAAATGTTGAATCAAGCCCAAACAATTTCCAAAAGGAAACCTACTTGATTGTATTGCTCTTCATCCACTTGATTTTCCTAAGTAGATAGGCCAAATAAATTTGAGTAGTTACAGATCTCATGTAAAAACAGCCACAAGGGTCTGTGGCTTGCTGGATTCAGCACAGTATCACCCACTAATAGATACATCTGGAGGACTAAACCATCTGTAGGTAATCCCTATGATAGTTTGATTCTGCATTCCACAAAGATAGCAAACATCTTTCATGAATATATGTTTTATATCTTGTTTTAAATTAAATTCTTGCTCATGAAGTATTTCATCAAAGTTATCTCTGTGAATTAATTCTGTATGATTTTGACTGATTTATGGAAGACTCACTTTTGTTGAAAAGGCATTCAAGATAGGGTTTTGTTCTATTGAATCAAGTGATACATTTTAAAAATCAACAAATACTATGCATATTATTTCTTAGAATCCCTATCTTTGAATTTTATGTACCTTAAATATATATATATACATATATATGTATTTAATGATAAATATGTATATATATTTATTTTATATATATATATATATTTAATGATAAAATAATTTGGAAAAGTCAGCCTATTTCTCCTCACACTTTCATCAAAGTTTCTCGATGTATTTGTATATTATTCTCATCTTTTTTATTTAAAATTTTAGAAAGTAGCCATATGGCATTTAAGGTCATTGATTTTTTTCATAATACTAAAATCTGAGACTGTTTCCCCCAAGCAATCAGTATTTCCCAACCCCTTCTTTCAGATAATTTAACAGTCAATCTTCCAATGCCCTTGATACTTTCCCCTTTGGCACAGACTTATTCCATGTGGATTTGGTTTTGTTCTTAACATCTTCATTTTCTCATGGGCATTTTGAAAACTTCTTCATAATTGTGTGTCAAGAACTATGATGTTATCATTCAACTGAGGTGGTTCCAATCTCATTGATGTTGGGAAATAATATTAAAATCTGGCAGATACTTTCCATTTTTTGTCTGTTCAATGTCCCCTTTTTAGTTTCAACCTGAAATACACTTAAGATGATTTCTTATGTGAGTCTCATGACAAGTTTTCTGTAAATTTATTTCTCCTCTACTTCTTTCTTCTTTATTAGGCAAAAGTAGTCATTAGCTTCCACCATCCTCCTTGATAAAATTTATAAATAAATTGATATTATAAATTCTGCTTAACAAGAAATCACACAATGGCAAAATTATAGAATTGGAAAGACTTTTAGTGGCCATCTAGTTCAATTTATATTTGAAAAGGAATCCCCTAAAATATACCTGACAATTTGTCATGCATCCTTATGATTAAAAACATTGAGTGAGGAGAAACCCACCACTTCCCAATGCAATGTCTCCTATTAGAGAAAACTAAATTTTTTTTAACTAGATTTGCATTTTTTTATGTTCATACATCATTCCTAGTTCTTTATTCAAGGATCAAGTGGAAAAAGCCACATTTTTCTTTCACAAGTAAGTACTTCCAATACTTGAAGGCTCTAGAGGCTATAAGTGGATGGTGGCTCAGTGGACAGACCACTGAGACCAGAATCAGGAAGGTCTGAGTTCAAATCTGGCCTCAAGACAATAGCTCTAGGACCAGAGGCAAATCACTTAAACTCTGCCTTAGTTTTCTCAACTGTAAAATTAGTATAATACTAGCAAGTGACTTTCAGGGATGTTGTGAGAATTAACTGAGATAATAATTGTAAATTCCTTAACACAATTCCTGGCATAAAGAAACTGTGATAAAATAATGGGATTTGGCAGACACCCAAATGCCCCACCTGAAGATTGATGTTGAATTGATTGAATTGGGTGAGACTGAGAAACTGACTGAGAACCTACTTAAGAATGATTACATTGAGACCACATGTGGCCAACCCTGAGTAGGGTGTTGGTCTCAGAGGCTTTGGACTACGACATCAAAAATCAGCTTGAAGGACTGACTTCCCCTTTTAGGGAGGGAGACAGGAATTAGGAAGCAGGGGCTGGCTCGCTGGTCTTCTCTCTTTTTTTGTCCGGAACTGGCTTGGTGGTGGCAGACAGAGAAAAGGAGGGTCCCCCTTTTCATCCAGGATTTTGGTATAGTGGGGGACTTCATGTGGACTGCTAGGAAATACAAGGGTTTCTCTCTGGCTATACCAAATAGATCTTAATTAGGGTTTTTCATTCTCTCTCTTCACTAAATTCTAATATACTTTAATAAATCCTTAAAAGCCTAAACTCTTGCTGAATTTATCAGTAAACCTTAGCCAGTTTCCCCGCCAAACCTGGGGGCGGGGCAGGTTAGGACCCACATTAGATTTTAGACCTCAAAAAACCCAAGCTCAAAAGAGATTAAATGACTTTCCCTTGGTCTCACAGTAAGAAATATCTATCTAGTATCCTATCTAATGATGATGGTATGGGCCAATTTCCATTTATTTTATCTATGGCCCATTGTTTCAGCCTCAACAATTTGTTTAGACAGGGTTCTACTTCCCTCAATTGTCAGTTATATATTTTCATTTTTCTAATTTGGGATTAATTTTTTTAAAAAATCTTCATCCTATCAACTTAGTGGAGTGAATGTACAGGTAGGTCAATAATCTGTCTTGTGGTGAAAATATAATCAATTACTTTTTAAATTATGTTACTAGGTACTTTCCACGTCTTGATCCCTGCAACTTTCTTTTTTTGTTTTTGTTTTTTGGGGGGTTGTTTTGTTTTGTTTTGTTTGGGGGGGGGGGCAATGAGGGTTAAGTGACTTGCCCAGGATCACACAACTACTAAGAGTCAAGTGTCTGAGGTGCGGATTTGAACTCAGGTCCTCCTGAATCCAGGGCCAGTGCTTTATCCACTGTGCCACCTAGCTGCCCCCTGCAACTCTCTTTTTAAAGAAAATATTCATGATATGTTTTGTTCATGTCTGACTCTTTTATCCCATTTGGGATTTTCTTGACAAAGATACTGGAGTGGTTTATCATTTCCTTTTCCAGATAATTTTATAGATGAGGAAACTGAGGCAAACAAGGTCAAGTGGCTTGCCTAGGATCATGTACCTTATGTCTGAGGCCAGATTTGAATTCAGGTCCTCATGACTCCAGGGGAAGCACTCTATCCTCTATACCACCTAACTGCCTTTCATGATATGTACGCATAAATTCTGCTTCTGTATAGTTTGCAACCCTTTGATATGCCTCATATCTTATCCTTGAACTAACTTCCATTTTCCATCATTATTACTTTTCCATTGAAATCACTGAGTATTAATAAATACTAAGTTGATTCAATTTAGAGGGTATTTTCTTCTCTTTTCTAGTATTTTTCCACCTCTAATCCTTTGCAATGGATAGTAGTAGAGAAATTGCAATTATTCTCAAGCTAATCTTTTTGCACATGCTTATCAGGAGCACTGAATTAGGAGATGGTGAAGTTTCTGAAGAAAGAAAGAAAGAGAGAGAGAGAAAGTAATCAAAGCCAGTGGATAGAGGGTTCGACCTGAAATCAGGAAGACCTGAGTTTGAATCCAGTCTTAGACATTTACTATCTGTGTCAATTTCCACCTGCCTCAGTTTCCTGATCTGTAAAATGAGGATAATAAGAGCACTTATTTCCAAGGGACATCATGAGTAAAAAAGGAGATAACATTTAGAAAATGTTTTGCAAGCCTTAAATCACTATATAAATGCTAACTATTATTAGAGGCAACTAGGTACAGTGGATTGAACACTAGACCTGGAGTCAAAAAGACCTGAGGTCAAATTTGGCTTCAGACACTTAGCAGCTAAAGGACCCTGGACAAGTCACTTTGCAGATGTAAAGTCTTCTTCGGTTTCTTCATCTGTAAAATGAGAAGATTAATAGCACCTACTTCTTAGGACAGTTGTGAGATTCAAATGAAATAATAATTCTAAAGCACTAAGCACAGTTGGTGGCATGGAGTAGGAACTAAATAAATACTTGTTTCCTTCCTTTGTTCATTCCTTTATCTTAAAAAAAAAAAGCTTATCTCTGCTTTCACTCCCTTCAATTTGCATAAGTGCTAACTGCTAGCCTATCAATTGACATAAGAAGACTAATTGCCTTTCATTGATTTTTTTTCCTAGTTAAAAAAAAAATTATCCTTTAAAGACACTATCTCAATATTGTCGATATAGTAAATTTCTGGACAATCAGTGACTGGCTATGTGACCTTAGACAAGTCACTCACCCCTTTCTAGGTTGCCATTTTCTCATTCAAAAAATGGAGATAATGCACTGATCTCCTTCATTAGCATGTTGAAATTTAATTAATCACTTTAATATATTGAGTATGTAAAGTGTAAGATCAGGGTGATAATTATTCTGGTGCATTTTCTTCTGTCACAGAACCATTAATTAATTTCTGCATTCCCTTCCTTGACAAAGAAAAATCTCTAAAGACCAAATAAATATTAAAAGAGACCTTCTAAAATGTTAAAGTCAATAATGCTATGACTTTGAGGATAGTGGATGTGTCACAATGGAAGCCTGCTTAAGGAGTTCTCTTCATTTTCTTCTTGGATTTTCTACAAATTAGATAGGACCTTGTGAATCAATGGCCATAGTAAAATGGCAATAACAACAACAACAAAACTTTGACAATGTCAAATGTAATTCAAGGAGTTAGAGGCTTCCATGAACAAAAGCTTTTGAGTTTATTAAGACCAACAGGCTCACTTTTCTTGGCATCCTGAGATATTCCTATAAACTAACCAAAAATGTTCATTCAACAGTCCATCATGGAGAATTTGTTGAAAGATGATTCTGAACGATAGTTCAGGTAGTACCCTCAGGAGCGCTGAGCACTGAAAATCTGGATGCCTTCCCTCTGGGTTCATAAAGTGTTTTTAAAATGTTAGCATAGTGAGGAAATATTATTTTTCACATTTAAAGCAGAAAATAGTTTTATTCCAGTATTTTGTGTAAAATTTCTTTGCCCTTTTAAATTTAGATCTTAATATTTATGAGTTCCAGGCAGGCCTCATGTCAGGCAGGAAAATAAGCCACACCTATTTGCACAATTCTGTCATTTTCCCCCTGCATTTGTTCTTCTTAGTGTTATGAGGAGTGCATGTTCTTCCGTTCTTCCTGTCACCCTCAGGGGTCAGATGTTTCTCCTCTGAAGTTCAAACTGAGTCTGGATTCCATTCTAATATAGAGAACTTAAGAGAGAACTCTACTCCTGGGACAAGAAAAATCTCTAATTTGGGAGGAAAAGTCTCCAATCGAAGCAGTTTTCTTTTAATGTTTTGGTGGCTCCTAGGGAAGTATGGGGGCTTTCTTCAGAATGCTCAAAGTAATTTTGTACCTCTCTAAAGTAATTATTTTATTTGTAAAAGTATTCTAATTATCTATTTACGTGTCATAGTACATGTCTGTATTAAAGCTGAGGCCTAAGACTTGCATGGTAAACTTTAATATTACCCTTGATACACTCCAGATACCATGGACACAATGAAATGTTTTATGAATTAATTGAATCAAGTTGAATTGAATTGCCACTTACTTAGTGTGCTTACTGAATAATCTGGCACTGCTTTGTATCTCCTATGATGCTAAGTATAGTACTGTGTAAGAAAAAAGGATCTAATTAGTCATAGTCCTTATTCTCAAGGAATCTAATATCTGGTTTAGGAAGACTAGTCACACACTTGAAAAATTCAAAGATCAGCATAAGGCAGCAAATAATGAAACATTAAATTGACAAAGCATCAGGAGATCAAGGGGAAAACCATCACCTAGAAATTGCAATTGTGAACATAATATTGTATGAGCCTAAACATTTTTTTTTGGCAGGGCAATGGGGGTTAAGTGACTTGCCCAGGATCACACAGCTAGTAAGTGTGAAATGTCTGAGGTCGGATTTGAACTCCTGAATCCAGGGCCGACACTTTAACCGCTGCAATACCTAGCTGCCCCCGAGCCTAAATATTTAAAGACATATTCTGAGCAGGAACCAAGAGTTATCACCAATAGTTCTTCTAATGGTATAGGGCAAAGGAGATGCTGAATGACTGCATCTAGCATCTTGCATAGCATTTTTCAATTCAATCCACTTGAGCAAATATTTAATAAACATCTAACATGTTAATGCATTGTCTAAGGAACTAGAGTTACAAAGATATCCTTGCCTTCAAAGGGACCATGCTTCATATCCTACTTAGCTATATACAGGACACCAAGTAGCTACCCTATTTGGCCATGCTGCCATCTGGCCAACAATCCTCTAAGAAACCACACACGTACACACGTATACATACACAGTCTTGGAGCTCCTGTAACAATCAACAAATAAATACTACCATTATTACTGGAATGGGTATGATAAATTTGCCCTATGGTCTCCAGTGACTGCCTAGACCAAGGAGTCTTAATCTCATGTTCCTTAGTGCATTTATTTTTTGTTTGTTTTTGGTTTTGTTTTGTTTTGGTGGGGCAATTGGGGTTAAGTGACTTGCCCAGGGTCACATATCTAGTAAGTATTAAGTGTCTGAGGCCAGATTTGAACTCAGGTCCTCCTGAATCCAGGGCCAGTGCTCTATGCACTGCTCTACCTAACTTCCCCCATTTATTTTTTTTAATACTTTGATAACAGCATGTAAATATGATTGATTTCCTTTTTAAGGCTACATATTTTTATGCATATTAAACCATCACTCTGAGAAGATATCTATAATTTTCTTCACTCTGCCAAGGGCTTCATGACACACATGAAAAACAAATTCAAAGACCCTGGCCTGGGTCAAAATTCCTATCCCTTGCCAACTCCCTCCACAAGGTTTGTTTCCCTATCAAAATGTCAGCTTCTTGAAGAGAGATGTTTTCTCACTTTTCTACTTGTATCTCTAGGACCAGGTACCTAGGACCATAGTATTTGGAACAAAGAAAATACTGTTTAATTAATATCTGTTCATCGATTCTAATAGAAATTAGTATCTGTTTACTCAAAAGATGTTTAATTGAATTCCATTCTGCTATAAGCACATCTGAACTGATCCAGAATTGTCTGGAATGTTTATAGGCATTACAAGAAAATATTTTGACCATATTTTGAAATGTATACTTTGTGCCCCTAAGAATTATCACTGTGTAGGAGCCATCATCCCAAATCCCTTTCAGTCAGTATGGCTCCAGGGTCTTGACAAATCCAACTGCTCCTAACAAGGATGAGCCACTCATTATTCAGGTGTAGGGCCTAATAATGTTATCAGATACTCCCTTCTATCCTCGAGTAGATCAAGCTTGTCACTTTTTAGAGAGTAAGTGGCCTTTGAGAAAGGTTCCACTTTACTTCCTGTTCATGTGTGTGAGAGCATGGAAATGTACTTCAAATGCATTGCTTCAGTTAACTCTAGATCCCCCAAGGATGGATGAGGAAATAAATATTTCTCTCTTCTGCTTCTTTCCTAGTCAACAATCATTCCCTTGCTCATTAGCACCTCCATCAGAGTGTGGTTATTAGGAGAGAAAACAAATGAAACTAAGAGGCATCAACTTTAGGTTTAGTCACACCACTGATGAATATTCAAACTCTATTCTGGGCTATTTAGAGTGACAAAAATACATCTCTTAGGTCTATGATGTTTCTAGTCTTCTAAATTTTGCATGTTTTAGTGTCTGCAAAACGGTTTCATGAGTATTCAAAGCTGAGCAAATTGCTTAAATATATTTTAACATACATAAATGTATTTTAACATATACAAATGTATTTTAACATATAAATATATTTAACATATATAAATTCATCTGTATTTTAAGGAATAATATGAAACAGAGTGTGAACTCAATTTTTTTTTTTGAGTTTGTCATTTTTGCCTGTGGATTTGATTTATGGATATAGAAACAATTCCTCATCATTCTTTTGCAATCTGCCCTAGTTTGGACCCTTATCACAAGTCACCTAGTCTATTACATTAGATTCTAATTAGTCTCCTTACTCACATAAACCCTCCTATTGTAATCCATCTGTCTTCTCCCCCTCCACCTCTAATCCATCCTTCACACAGTCAACAAAGTGATTTTCTCAAAGAGGTTCTGATCATGTCACTCTCCTATTTAATAAATTCCCATGGCTGCCCACCTCCATCATCAAATATAAAGTATTCTGTTCAGCATTTAAAGAGGCTCAACATCTGGACTTAACTGAACCTTTGCAGCCTTCTTATACAAAACTCTTCTGCAATGCATTCTCTTCTCAGAGTAGTGGTGGACTGCTATTTCTCACACTTGATATTCCATCATTTCTCTCCCTGCCATTCACTGGCTTTCCTCCATAGCTGGGATGGTCTCTTTTCTCACTGTTGCCTTTTAAAACCCCTTGTTCCTTTCAGTATTCATTGAAAGGACAGCCATCTGCATGAGGCTCTTGTAAGTCCCTGTTAGCTGTTAGTGTCTTCCCCCAGAAGTGTTTTGTGTAAATCTATATATGTGCATGTGTTCTCACCATTAGAATGTAAGCTCCTTGAGGACAGGAATTATTTTATTTCTAGTTTTATGTCCCCAATATTTAGCACGTAACCTCATGTCTGGTATATATTAAGTACTTAGCTAATTATTATTGATTGATTGATTGATCCTAGATAATCAAAAGTTTGTGGCCCATTTGTAATTTAATTAATGTGTTATCTGTTCCCTCAAAATGTGACTTTTCAGGTAGCAGCTAGGTGGTACAGTGGATAGAACACTGGCCCTGGAGTCAGGAGGACCTGAGTTCAAATTGTGATGTTGATTAGAGGGATAGGAAAGTAGAAATACAAAACAAATAGTCTTAAGTCTAAGTTTAGTCTATATTCCATATAAAACTCACCAAAAACCCAAGGCCACCTTTGGGAGGGAGAGCCGCGTCAAGCACGTGCTGTTACGGCGAACCAGGCCGAGTCCAACCTCCATCAGCCTCTGTGTGTGCAGCGCAGCCGATCTCACTTCCATTCTCTCCTTGCCTTTTAAGCTTGCACCCCGGAAGTGGAGTGCTTAGCAGCCAGACTGGCATGCATAGCCCATGCACGGCCGTTGGTCTCCTCCCCGAAAGGGTGGTCCTTCAAAAACTGGAGTCTCTCCATTATCGCTAACTGACTATTAAAAACTTTTTACCACAAAATCCAGCCTCGGACACTTGACACTTACTAGCTGTGTGACCCTAGGCAAGTCACTTAACCCCAATTGCCTCACCCCTCAAAAATTGTTATCAAAGTATGATTTTTCTCCACTAGCTACAAAAATTTCTATCATTAAAACATTTATTAGGTAAGCACAGTATATGGGGAGCATAATTGGACTCTAATATCTTCTTTGATGATCCCTAGATTTTTTTTCCTCAAATCACAAGGTAACCTTTTTCTACTTGAAATAACCTCAGCTTTCCTGGGGCATTTTATGCCACCGCAGAATCCACTGCCTCAGAGGGCTTGTCAAAGCTTCCTCTGTTAGTCAGTTGTGATATTTTAGGGTACTGGATGTGAACAGTGGCTGGTCCCTTAGAAGGGTTTACTTATTTGTTTGTTGGGCTGTCTCTGTTCATTAGCTTACTCATACTTGTAATATATCATGTGTAAACCTTCCAGCACAAATCCTAGCAAAGAGAATGTTCCCAAATAAGCATAACCATGAAATAAACAAATTATTCCCTTGGTGGAAACAAATTGTGCTGCAGGGCCTTTTTGCTCTAAACAGGGAAAAGCAAATATTTCCTCAGGGGAAGACTCACATATAATCAGCTCAGCAAATCCCTGTACTCTGAGCCACTGACAAGCCTGAAATGTACACCAACCTTTAGGGAGCTTTAAATAATATATGGCACCTGAGACTTTGTCAGACAGATGGGCTTTACTTTGGTATATCCAAAAAAAAGCTATCTAAAAAAATTAGTATCCTGAACTTTGACATAATTTAATCTGTCACTTATTTAAGTGAAAAATGAGCAGGTGTGAAAAACCAAACTGAGTTTTACCTGACAGGCCAGGGAATTTACTTTGGGGTAGGTTTCAATGCATTTTCCATGAAACCTTTATTCTACTGGATCCATGGAACTTTTCCTTCAACACATCGAGGATTAGTGATTTTGTGGGTGTTGGTAATCACCCCACTGGTACAAAACAACAGCTCTTATGTAACACAGTAGGTATGCTTTGAGGATTTCTGCTATGGAAAAATCCATCAATGTGCAGTCAACTTGTCCAAACTGACTGAGATAAATACTTAGACAACAGATTTATAGTATAATACCAGCCCTAAACTGAAAGCTTCTCCAGTTTGATCTCCAATAGAATGTAAGCTCTTTTAGGGTAGGAACTGTTTCATAAATTTTGCCTTTGTATCCCACAACATAGCATAGGACCTGATAAGTGTTTGTTGATTGATTGATTGATTGATAGCAGTTGCTAGTGTTGTCCTCCCCTGCCTTAGAATTTTGATGAACCCAGAGTCATCTTCATCTCACCTCCCTGAGGTATTGCAGTACAACTTGGGCAGGGCCAAAAATAGAGATGGGAATAAAATGATCTACAAGACAAATTCAACTACAGACCTAATTAATTAAATTAATGGGTGACAGAGAGCTAACTCTCAGGAGTGTAAGTCAACACAAGAATCCAAGAACCCTGGGTGAGACCAAATCGGGACAAACACACCCAAAAACTCAGCAAGGTGTGGAGGCTGACCTGACACAAAGCCTTAATTCAGGAGATAAAGTTAAAGAGATGAACAAACCAAAGAAAATTTCAATTACTATCAAAAATTATTGCAAATCTAGAGATCCCCTAAAAAAAGAGCGACTCTGTAACAACTGCATTTTCTTTGAGGACTATATCAATACCCTAAAGAAATTAAACAAAAGATTTTAAAAATGAAATAAAAGTTAATAAAGAATTGGAAAGAGAATAAACAGCTTAGGAGAGAAAGTAGCAAACCTTACCTAAGAAATGGACTTAGTAGAAACTGGAAGAGATCTAATAGATATTAATGACACCATGAGACAGCAAGAAATATTAGAACAAAATCAAAAGATTAAATACATATAAGAATATGTAAGTTATATGGTATAAATTTAAAAAAATTTTAAACTTACTTGAAATGCTTGTCAAGGAGAAGTCATTTAAGAATCAGCCTGAGAGTGTGGTACAAAGCATAGATGGCAGAGTGACAGGAATAAGAGCAGCCTCACTCCCCTTGACACCTCCTCCTCCACAAAGATCTATTAAACACACTAGCCCATCAGCCTAGGTCTCAAGCCTATTCTGTAGTCTCTCTCAGAAAGAGGCAAGACCCATTCCATCCAGTACCAGACTCCTTCCAGAACAGAGTAGTTCTCCACTCTATGGAGGCTCCAGGATGCTCTCTTGTCTTGTAGGAAGGGAATAAGAACATTCATTCAGCTAAGCTCCTCAACCCCCAGTGGAATCTAGCCTAAGACCAAAATCTATCTTAATTGATTCCTCAGATATAAACAAACTCCTCCTCTTTGTACCCTCTCCATCTCAGTGTCTATGAACTCTCACTGAGAATTGTTCAAAACCGATAATCCATATTGCCCATTATTCCCATTGCCCTCAATCCTTATCCCAATGCCTCCCAAAAGCTACCAACCTTTTCTGCTCTATTCTCTAGAATGCTTGCTCCCTTGGCAACAAACTTGCTTTCATCTTATTTTTCCCCTTACCCATTCCTTCTGCTTTCTGATTCTCTGATTCACTGAGATCTGGCATTCTCCATGATACACGACATCCCTTTTTAGTACTGACTAAACTTTGACTCATGTCCCTAAGCTCACTGATTAAGGTAGAGGAATTGGAATACTCCTTGTCCCTTATTGCCACTTCCATGTTCTCCTTCTGCCACCATCACTCAATAGCTTCTCTTCTAAGGTTTACTCAATCTATATAATACCATCAAAATTCTGGTTGCTGCTATATGTCAATATCAATGACACTATCCTTCCTTTGTTAATAAGTTCAGTTCCAGGACAGCTAGGTGGCACAGTGGATAGAGTACCGGCCCTGGATTCAGGAGTACCTGAGTTCAAATCTGACCTCAGAAACTTAACACTTACTAGCTGTGTGACCCTGGGCAAGTCACTTAACCCCAATTGCCTCACTAAAAAAAAAAATAAATAAATAAGTTCAGTTCCAGGCTCACAGTCTTTCTAGCTTCTTCAACACTTACCTTTATAATAAAGGGCTCTATCATATGTATTGACACTCCCTTAAGCATCCTAACCACACAGTTCATCAACTTATTCATTTCATAGGTCCTATTTTTCCACCCTACCTCAGCCAAATACACATACACACACACACACACACACACACACACACAAATGGTCATACTTTTATTTTTCTGTCATCTATACATATACCACTTCAATATTCATGAACTTTGAAATTTCCCTATCTGGACATAATCTATTGTCATTCCACATCTCCCTCTTCCCTGCAAATCCAAATCTTCTTCATCTACACTATGACTTCTAATTATTTGACTCTTCATTTCTTTTTCTCCCAGTTACTCCTATATTAGTTAAACTGTCCTTCCTTCCGAATCTTGACTCCCTTGGTGAACCAAAAAATTCTACACTGACTTTTTTTAGTTCCTTGGCACCTTATTATATCACTAAACTTGCCATGTCAAATCTCAGCCTTGGATCATCCTCACAATTTTGTGCTGTAACTCCTCCACCATTTTCTACTCAAAGAAATTGAAGAAAATAATGAAACTGTGCTGATTTGTCTACTGCAAATTTAAGTTACATACTCTCAAGTGGATTCTCACTGTGATAAGGATATGTTTTTGCCCCTCCCTAATTAACTCACCAGCCCATTCACAACAGTGTCAACATTGCTCATCAAACCTCCCAAGTCTCCCCCTGCCATATCCTCTTTTTTTTGTTTTTTACTAATAATTTTATTTATTTATAATTTTCTCTGTTACATGGAAAAACAAATTTTCACATTGATTTTTTAAAATTTTGTGCTCCAAATTCATTTCCACCTACCTTCCCCACACCTCCCTAGGAAATAAAGAAATTCGATAAAAGTTATACATGTGCAGTCATGCAAAATATCTCCACATTAGTCAGGTAGTGAAAGAAAACAGACTAAATGTTAGGAAAAAAATTATACTTCAATCTGTATTCAGATGCCATCACTTCTTTCTCTACAGAGATGGTTGCATTTTTCATAAGTTTTTCTGATAGAGTCCTGCTCATCATTTTTTTAGCAGTTACTTTTGCTAAATGTTTTACCCTCCATCTTATTCCCTTCCCTTGATATTTATTCTATTTTCTATCTTCTTTCACCCTATCCCTCCTCAAAAGTGTTTTGCTTCTTACTGCCCCCTCCCCCAATCTGCCCTTCTTCCCTTCATCTCCCCCCCTTAAACTCTTCCCCTCCCATTTTCTCCCTCAGGGCAAGATATATTACTATACCTACTTGAATGTGTATATTATTCCCTCTTTGAGCCAATTCTGATAAGAGTAAGGCTCCCCCAATCCTTCCCCATCTTCCCCTACACTCCATAAGCTTTTGCTTGCTTCTTTTATGTAAGCTAGTTTACACCATTCCACCTCTCCCTTTCCCTTTCTCCCAGTTTATTCCTCTCACCCCTTGATTTTATTTAAAAGATGTCATCATGGGGCAGTACAGTGGACGAAGCACCAGCCCTGGACCCAGGAGGCCCTGAGCCCAAATTCTGCCCCAGACATAAGGCACCCCATCCAGACTTCCCCACAAAAAAGGATAGACAAAAAGCAAAAGATTTACAGATATCCCTTCATATTCAATTCACACCTGTGCCCTCTGTCAAAATATTGCTTTCAGCTGCCTTAATACTGAGAAAGTTCTTATGAGTTAGAAGTACCCTCTTCCCATGTAGGGATGTAAACAATTTAACCTTTTCTGCTTACCTTTTTATGCTTTTTTAGGGTCTTGCATTTGAAACTCAAATTTTCTATTCAGTTCAGGTCTTTGTTTTTTCACAAATGCCTGAAAGTCCTCTTTTTTCATTGAAGTCCCATTTTTCCCCTGAAAGATTTTGCTGGCTAGGTGATTTTTGTTTATAATCCAAGTTCCCTTGCCTTCCAGCATATCATATTTCATGCCCTCCAATCCATTAATGCAGAAGCTGCTATATCTTGTGTTGTCCTGACTGTGGCTCCACAGTAATTGAATTGTTTCTTTCTAGCTGCTTGCAATATTTTCTTCTTGATCTGAGTACTCTGAAATTTGGCTATAATATCCCTGGAAGTTTTACTTTTGAAATCTCTTTCAGCAGGTGACTGGTGGATTCTTTAAATTTCTATTTTACCTTTTCCTTCTAGAAATCAGGGCAATTTTCCCTGACAATTTCTTGGAAGATGATGTCTAAGCTTTTTTTTTCTTTTCTTTTCTTTTTTTTTATTGTGGTTTTTAGGTAGTCCAATAATTTTCAAATTATCTCTCCTGGACCTATTTTCTAGGTCAGCTTTTTTTCCAAGGAGATATTTCACATTGCCCTCTTTGTTTCATTCATTTGGATTTGCTTTATTGTGTCTTGATTTATCATAAATTCATTAGCTTCTATTTGCTAAATCTTATTTCTTAAGCAATTATTATTTTATTTGTGGGGAAATGAGGGTTAAGTGATGTGCCTAGGGTCACACAGCTAGTAAGTGTCAAGCGT
This sequence comes from Dromiciops gliroides, assembly GCF_019393635.1. Lineage (NCBI taxonomy): Eukaryota > Metazoa > Chordata > Mammalia > Microbiotheria > Microbiotheriidae > Dromiciops > Dromiciops gliroides. The sequence goes on along the minus strand of NC_057866.1, from coordinate 239,625,216 downwards.
CTGAGGCCAGATTTGAACTCAGGTCCTCCTGAATCCAAGGCCGGTGCTTTGTCCACTGTGCCACCTAGCTGTCCCCAATTATTTTCTTCAGAGAGGTTTTATAACTCCTTTTCCATTTGGCAAATTTGGCTTTTCAAGCTGTTGATTTTTTTTATGACCCTCCTTCATCACTCTCATTTCTCTTTCCATTTATTCCTCTACCTCTTTTAGGTTTCCCTCTACTTCTCTTACTTTATCTTCAAAGTACTTTTTGAGCACTTCTAAGGCCTGAGACCAATTCATATTTTTCTTAGAACCTTTGGATGTAGGAGCTTTGACTTTGCTATCTTCTTCTGAGGGTGGATTTTAGTCTACCTTGTCACCAAAGAAACTTTCAATGGTATGCATCTTTTTCTGCCTGCTCATTATTCTAGCATATTTCTTAGCTTTTAATTCCTTTTTAAAGTGGGGCACTGCTTCCAGGGAACACTGTCCCAAGGTGGTACAATTTAAGAAGAGACACGTTTCAACTCAACTGGCCTTTGCTCTGGTCTGTAAGTAACCGCAGACCTGCTTACTCTTTAACCCAGAAGCAGAAGTCTGATTCACTGTAGTTGCAAGCTTAATGTTCCTGTGCCCCTCCCGCACTGGGCAGCTGCCACTCAATCCTGCTTCCTGATTCTGAACATGGGCAACACAACAGCACTCTGCCTCAATTCCAGCAGAGAGTGCTGCTGTCTGCCCCCAGCCAACCACTAACTACATTTCTATTGCCTACAAATATGTAGTCGGTAAAAAGATATGAGAAAGTGGGAATGTTAGAGAATACAGGATGGGATGGGATGACATACATTATATATATATATATATACACACACCCAGGGACTTGACTTTGCAAGACGAAGGGCTACCTCATTATGTGAGACATGTGAAGTGTCATAAGGCATCTGGATAATGTGAGACGAGGAGGTGAGAAGAGGGAATTCTCATGGAATGGCTTCAATTTTTTAGTAAAATTTGAGGCAAGGTTCTCAAGACAATAGGGTAAGGCAGGGGGTGGAGCCAAGATGGCAGAGGAAAGGCTGCAACTTTCAGAGCTCCCAACGTGATCAGGATTCATACCTCCAAATAATGCCATAAGACAATTCCCAGAGCAGCAGAACCCACACATTTTGTGATCCAGTGACATTGCTTTCCTTTCTGTTCCTGGAACAAATCACTCCATCTCCCAATAGTTGACATTTCCACTGGCTGCACACCCACATGGCTGAAATATTATTTCCTCATCTCTTTCCTCATTCTAGATTTGTTGACTTCCTTCATGTTCAACTAAAATCCTACTTTTTTACAGGAAGCCTGATCTAATTCCACCTAATTTTGCTGTCTTCCCCATTGATTATTTCTGATTAATACTTTATATAGCTTGTTTGTACTTAGTTGTTTAGATGTTGTGTCTCTCTTTATACTATAAACTTGTTGAAAGCAAGGACTATATTTTACCTCTCTTTGTATCCCCAGCACTTAATATAATGCCTAATACATACTAGGTGCTTAACAAATATTTTTACATTGACTATGGAAGGAAGAATGATGAATAAATCACATGTCATATCTATGACTAGGGGAATACTTTATTAGCAAATAAGAGATACAGAAGATCGCAACAAAATGAACAATTTTGATTATGTAAAATTTTAAAGTTTTTAACATGCAGCCTATTCCCTAATAGAAAGGTGATAGACTCAGAATGTAGACTGAGACTTTTTCTTTTTAACATAGCTAATGTAGGAATTTGCATTAATATTCATATTTGTAACAAGGGTTTTATTTTCCTTGCTTTCTCAATGGGAGTTTGAGGAAGAGAAGGCAGTTTTTTTTAAAAGTATGTATAATGTATATGTATGTATACAAATGTGTGTACATATGCATCTGTAAGTATGTGTGTGTATACACACACATATGTGTGTATACACATATAGTAAAAACCATGTGACAGCCCCCAAACTCCATTATGATTTTAGGTTGCCTTAAAAGGAATATAGAATACATATCAAGAATGGAGATCACTATACTCCATCCTGCTCATAACTCATCTAAAGTGTTCTAAAAAGCATAACATTTTATGAAGAATGTTGAAAAAATAGAATATATTCTAGTAAGCGTATCTAAAATCATGAATTAACTTTCAATCATGTAATAATAATAATATTTATATAGAATTTACCATGTGCAAGCAATATGCTAAGTGCTTTACAATTACTATTTCATTTGATCTTCACAATGCCCTGGGGGAAGTAGATGCTTTGATTATCACCATGTTATATATGAGAAAACTGAGGCAAACAGGTGGATTGATTCAACTAGTGCCACGCAGTTCCTAAGTATCTAAAACTAGATTTGAATTCAGAACCTTCTGACTACAGGCCCAAAACTCTACCCACTGTTATCTGGCTAAACTGCAGAAGGGACAAGGGTGATACAAGCAAGGGATGGATAATAGTTGTATTCAAATTTCTTTATGAGTTAACTTCTGAGATTCCTCTCAAATCTCATGCCATAGTTCTGTACATTCGTACATGGAGTTTTTAATAGATTTCGTCCATTTCCCACATACCTTATCCCTACTTTTAGATTCTAAGGTTTTTGAGGACAGAAGTAATCTCTCATCTGTTCCTTTTATTCCCCTCAGCACCTGCATAATGATTGGTTAATTGGATTGGGAAAAAAAGTCTTCTCTGGACAACCCCAACTAAAAATTCTTTTATGTATATAGGTGGGAGGGGGCAGATATGGTTAAGGGATTATGTATATTATTACTTAAGACTCTCAGCCAATGCAAATGAGTTTAAAAATTTGTAATAGGCAAATTTTTGAAAAAAGGTAAAGTATAGCTCTAGTTTCAGAATAGTTTGCAAGGCCAATAATGATGTTGTGTGCTCAAGCAAATGGCTTTAATTCTTCTACTGAAAAATCTAAAGAAGCCCTATTTCTTTTATTTTTCTTTTTTTTTTTTTAAGTGAGGCAATTGGGGTTAAGTGACTTGCCCAGGGTCACACAGCTACTACGTGTTAAGTGTCTGAGGCCGGATTTGAACTCAGGTACTCCTGACTCCAAGGCCAGTGCTCTATCCACTGCGCCATCTAGCTGCCCCCCTATTTCATTTTAAAGTCACATACCCGGGCACCATGAAATTGCTTCCTACCAACTACAAACGGCTCTTCTTCTGATTTGAATTTCTACAAAATTCAGATTCCTAGGCATAGGAAAAAGGACTCTTTAGGTAACACTGGCAATTCCATAATAAAACATAATACAATCAAGTAGCATGCTACAGCACATTGGTTTTCTAGCTTTAATCACATTTTTTTTTTTTTTGGCGCAGGGCAATGTGGGTTAAATGCCTTGCCCAGGGCCACACAGCTAGTAATTGTCAAGTGTCTTAGGATGGATTTGAACTCAGGTTCTCCTGAATTCAGGGCTGGTGCTTTATCCAATATGTCACCTAGTGGCCCCACCTTACTCACTTTTTTTTTTTTGGTGAGTCAATTAGGGTTAAGTGACTTGCCCAGGGTCATACAGCTAGTGAGTGTTAAGTGTCTGAGGCTGGATTTGAACTCAGGTCCTCCTGACTCCAGGACCAGTGCTCTATCCACTGTGCCACCCAGCTGCCCCCTTGATCACTTTTAAAACAATCTGTGCTCAATAATGCTTCCTTGCAATTTTTGTGGTAGCTTTCTCTAAGGAGCTCCAAGACCTTGAAAGACATTATCTGATTCATACTCTCGCAACTTTTCTGCAAGATATTAGTAATCCTCATTTTACAGATAGTGGAACTGGGGGACAAGAAGATTAAATACTTGCCCAAGGTCATAGGAATCCAGGAATCAAATCCAGTTTTCTAAGCCTCAGCTGCAGATTTTATCCAATCTCACTTGGAACACAATTCCAAGGCATAAAGTTATATTTTTCTCATCATCCTTGATTAATAGCAGTGACCACTGGAATGAAAACTATATACTCTTTAAAATTGAAATTTTGCATTGTACGCTGCTAAATTACTGGCTTGCCTATCCCTACAATGGGCCCCAAAACAATTTTCTTTTACTCTCTATTTCTATCCTTGGGTGAATGCCATGATAATGAGGTATCTTACAATGTTTTACAAGTCATAAAAGAAGCACACTTACTTTGCTAGGAAACTTATATAATTGCAATTTTGTTGAAACAATTAAAAAAAGAACGTATTTTCAACTGACATATATACATGTGTATGTGTATATTTATATAATATATACATACATACATATGCATATATATCAAAGGCTGTCTCCCACATGTAAGTATGGAGTGTCATTATGTGGTTCCAAGGGAGGCAGAATAGAAATTTCTAGCCTATTCTGACCCACTCTTTCAAAGGAGATTCTAATTTCTGGTGGGAGGTTAAGACTAGAAGCTTTGCCTTTCTGAGAGGGAGAGAGAGTTAGAAAGTGAGAAAGAGAGAGAAGAAGAAGGAGGAGGAGGAGGAGGAGGAGGAGAAAGAGGACAAGGACAAGGACAAGGACAAGGACAAAGAAAAAGGAAGGGAGAGAGAATGACCTAGGCTAGAATAATATCAATCTGATTTCTTAAATATTATTCATCTAGGAGATATGGTTTTCAGGTTCAAGCTAACTCCTGTTAGCTGTTCATTGATTGGGGGGTAAAGGAGGACTCCAAGTCTTATATCTAATGATTGACTCTCTTCCTACCAAATACCAGTTCCATAATGAATACGCATAGCATGTAGAAAAAAAATATTCAAGGCAAAAGGCAATACAGCAATCATAGAAAGTTTACAAAGGATATATGCCAGACATTATAGACCAAAGGAGATCTTCCATTTGTAAAAGGAGAACAAAACAACTTTATTCAACCAAAAGAGTGAGTCCTTGAAGGGAAGGGGAAGTTCCCTGAAATCACTTGTATAGCAAACTTGGGACAGGGACATGATGAAGGCTACTAGCTCCTCTCATGTCACTTTCTTACCAGTCTTTTCCTTCAACTTCCTTAAGTGAGGTTGTCCTAGTCCATCATCTCCCTTGAAGTTGAAAGACAAAAGGAACCAAAGTTACTTACATGGTCTGAAGAGATTATAAGTATCAAAGATGAATAAAGATGGACAAATTTCTCCTTTCTCTGGTTCCTGCCAACTTTGTCCCACCCCTGACAAAGGCACATGGAATTGATCTCCACCAATGAGGAGAAAAGACCATACCAATGGGAAATGAGCTAGATATATGCCTTCTTAAATTTGAGACAAGAATTAAAGGGGGATAAGATTCAAGAAATACTTAATTCATTATTTGGGAGTCTGTTTACATTTCTATTGTCAAATCTAATTATTAGCATATTTAAATATCTCAAAATTATATATGCTTGATATATAATATATCAAATATATTATTTCTATTTGTATGCATATATGTATGTGTATGCATGTGTATATATACACATTTTGTGTATATATGTATGTATACATACACACATATATGAAGTACTCTACAAAATTTTAAAAGTATTACATAAAATTGCATTGTTGTTATTTATCTTTTTAACCAAACATCTTGTGGTAGGAGTTTTGTGGGGTTTTTTTTAGAGACACAAATAATGATTTCATTTATTTATGCATTATTTTGAAAAAGTGAGGCATAGTTTATACAAAGGAAATGGAGCTGTTTCATTATTTTTATTTAAAATTTTGACTTCCAAATTCTATTCCTCCTTCCCTCCCTCCCCACTTCCTGAGGCAGTAAGCAATCAGATATAGGTTATACTTGTGTAATTATGTAAAACATTACCATATTAGTCATTTTGTATAAGGAAACTTTAATAAAAGAAAAAAATGAAAGAAAGTGAAAAATAGAATGCTTCCGTTTGAGTTCAATCAATATCAGTTCTTTCTTTGGAAGTGGATAGTATGCTTATCATTAGTCCTTTGGGATTGTCTTGGATCATTGTATTACTGAGAATAGTTAAGTCATTCACAATTATTCATCAGACAATAGTGCTGTCTCTGTGCACAGTTCTCTTGTTTCTGCTCACTGTACTGTACATCAGTTCATACAAGTCTTTCTAGGCCTTTCTGAAACCATCTTGCTTGTCATTTCTTTTTTTTTTAAGTGAGGCAATTGGGGTTAAGTGACTTGCCCAGGGTCACACAGCTAGTAAGTGTTAAGTGTCTGAGGCAGGGTTTGAATTCAGGTACTCCTGACTTCAGGGCCAGTGCTCTATCCACTGCACCACCTAGCTGCCCCACTTGTTATTTCTTATAGCACAATAATATTCCATCACAATCATATACCACAACTTATTTAGCCATTTGCCAATTAATAGGCATTCCTTGTGGTATCTTAACTTTTACAATTTAGATTAGGCAATATTTTCCTTAAAACATATTTATATACTCTTTGAGTCTCTTTAGGCCCAGAGACTAAGGGCTCAGAATGTTGATATCACTTCCTCATCACCTGGGTCCAAGCAACCATGATGAGTTCCAGAGGGCCTCTAAGGCATGGCCTGATGGCTAACTCAAGCAGAGTCTTCTCAGCTGAACAAACTCTCATCTCCTCAATGCCTGTCCTTAATGACTACCCTTCTACTATGGCTAAGCCAATCTTTTGTTAACTAATAAATGGGCTATGAGTTTTTCATGTTGTTCCAGTATCAAAGCTAAACTACCAGGAAACTGGCCGGAGTCAAGCCAAACCTGTGATTACATCCATGTGGGAAGCTCTTGGTGAAGAAGTCCCTCAACTAATCATGGGCACTTGCTTTAAAACTTACAGACTTAGAGGTGCTTAGGGTGCTGAGAGAGCAAGTCACCAAGGGGTATGTACCAAGTCTACAGTAGAGATGAGGCTTAAATCCAAGCAAGTCATCCTGACTCTGGGGCCATTTTTCTATTCACTAGTATCATCCTGTCAGGTATTATTAATATAATTTCTTTAAAGAGCTCTTTGTTGTAACTGTCAACATGCTGGTAAACATCAACTTATTTTTACAACAGGGCCTTGATTCAGTCATTATTTTCATTGGTATATAATTTAATCAGAATTTGAACCTAAATGATTAACCTTCACAGAAGAGTTAATAACAATTATTTATCTATTTAAGGCCCTTGAACCTTTAGGTGGTTCTGGGTATTCTCCATATTAATGTGCTTATTGTCCCTCTTTTCTGTAAATGTGTCCTTGATTCAGTCTTTAATTATAATATAGAAATGGTTCATTCAATGAATAACCATTTTTAAATGTTTACTATGTGCAGGTTACCTTGTTGGGGAGACAAAGAAAGACAAAAGACTATCCTTGTCCTCAAGGAGCTCTAATGGGGGAAAACAGGGCAGAAAAAGAAACTGAAAAGGATGGGGGTGGGGAAAAGATAGGAGGGAAGAGGGAGAGTACCTAGCTGGGGGCATTATGAAATCCTACAGCAAGATGGGAAATGATGAGTTGGCTGCCCCCAGCCTTCTCTTTAAGTGGAGACTCTAGGAGGATCTCTCTGATGTCAACCTTCCACTAATTTATATGCATAATTATGTATTCTTAATAGGGGACAGATGCATTTGCTATGTTGTAAATTAGCCTCTTTGCAAATTCTGCTCATTTTTAGCCTAGTTCTGCCATTTGGGTCAAACGAAAAAGTCTGAACCCTCTTACACATCGCACATCTAATCATGCTAACCATCCCCAGTTGCTGTAACCAATATTATTTAAGGCCCTTCATCCTTTTGGTTGCTCTGGACAGTCTCTGTTTTCAGTGTAATTTTCAATATGATACCTAAAATGTAGTGCCTAGACCTGAAAATAATGTTCCAGCTGTGGTCTGCTTAATCAGAAAAGAGAAGGATTACTACTTCTCTAGCAAAAGACGCTGGCTTTCTTATGCTTAATTCAATCTAAGATTACATTAGTTTACTTAGTTATCATTATCCAAGTAATAGGTTAAAATGTTAGCCAGAACAGGGCCAAGCACAAACACTTGGGACACACAACTTAAGATCAACAGGTAATTTTTAGAATATTGAAGAAGTTTTAATGCCATTCTGCCATTCTGCCATTCAGATTTTCCTCAACTTAAAAACAGGTTATTCATTCTACTCTGCAAGGATTGATTATTAGTCCCATTATTCATCCATATTTTGCCTTCCTTTAACTCAGGTCTTGTACAAGACCAATTAAAAGAATATACTTGATATTGGACCAGCCAGTGATAGATTTATTGATCAGGAAGTCTCTCTCCTCTTCCCTATGACAACACAACAAACAGACTCCTAAGGGTAGGAGCTGAACAATTGTGAATCCATCATGGTAACTATGTATCTTCTTTATGTTATAGTTAACTGTGGGAAATGGTTCAGATTCAGAAGCTCACTTACCCCAAAGAGACTCCCCTTCTCTGTAGGCCAACTAATGTTTGCCCCTTTCTTAGCTATAGATCTGAACAAGGAAAAAAACATGTTTCACTGACTTGTACTCTAAATTGTAAGTTATAGTTTTTCTTTCCACAAAATCCATATTCATTCATTCACATAGTGGTTAGTCCTTAGCATATGCTGTTCTTTCCCCGCTCCCAGACTGATTCTTTTATGAAGGCAAACTAGGCCATCTTTGCCTCAATTCTTATCTAGCCTTTAATTACTGAATGGGCATTGCCTCAGACAAACTGAGACTTGGGAAAGGCCTTAGCTTTAAAAGGTCAAAGTCTCCCACTGCATCATGGGCTATCACCAGTGATCTTGACATATGTATTGTCACTGTACTCTGATGAGTGAAGGAGGGAGTGAGGCTGATGACTTTGTACAACTGTCCCATTTAAATCTAATTCACTTGCAAGGTAAGACATAACCCTCCTGATGTCATTGGTTCTCTTCAAGAATGAAGAATCTAGAACAACAATCTCTCCAATTTCAAATTCAACATTTTTTATCCTATTACAATGTTGTCTAACAAATGTATTTGAGCATATGTCTTTTTTTCTATATGACCTTAGGCCTCCACTGAAGTTCTAGTTAGGTATTTTGATAGGGCATAGAGGTAACCCTTGGTTCTTGAAAAATGTATAAGTGGAATAAAGTCCTTGGCAAACCCAATAAGCTAGAAGAGTACATGTTGTACATACTAGGTATTTAATAAAATACTGTTCTTGTTCAGTTGTTTTGTAATGTTTGATGTTTTGTGACCCCATTGACCTTACTGCCCATGGGTTTTTCTCTATTTGTTGTTGTTTTTATTTATTTTATTTTTAATTTATGGAATAAAACAAGCATTTCTATAACAGTACAATAGAAAAGATGATTGCATATGAAACTGCAAATATACAAAAAAAATTACTGTGTGGCTTTTTCCCTTTTTTTCTTCCTTCCCTACCCTCCACCTGAAAAATGGTTACCATTAGACACAAATAGGTATGTGCATAAGTATGTGTGTATGTATGTAAAATTATTCTATACATCCTTGTATTTATCAATTGTTTCTCTCCATGTAGGTAGTGTATTTGTTCATATGTCCTTATAGTTAGACAAAATAACTTCTTTGCTCAAATTTTTTCTTAAAGCAATACCTTTCTTTTTTTTTTCCTTTGGGGCAATGAGGGTTAAATGAATTGCCCAAGTAACACAGCTAGTAAGTGTCAAGAGTCTGAGGCCGAATTTGAACTCAGGTCCTCCTGTATCTAGGGCCGGTGCTTTATCCACTGTGCCACCTAGCCACCCCAATACATTTTTTTATAGTTGTGTTAATTGGTAAGGTTTTCCCGACATCAAGCCCAAATATGCTTCTTTCTAATTTGTATTATTTTAGTTTAGTTCTGAAAATAGATCTCTTTGTCATGCTCAGGCTGCAAGTTCAGCATCTTCTTAAAATCATGACCCCACTGCTGATACGATTGGAAGCTTTTACCTGCTCTGTTCTCAACCTAGGCCAATGCACACCCTCCTATGGCAGCCTGTGGCTCCTTGCTCCTAGTAGCTTACCATATTGGTGCCAGACTTAGTACAGACACAAGACCTGCTTTAGTCCTACTGAAGCTCAGACCTTCCAAGCTCAGGCAATCCAGCAGCCTCAGCCTCCCCAGTATTTGAGACAATAGGCTGTACCATGATATCAAGACGCCTTTTTTCTCAGTTTTACCCATCTTTTCTGATTATGTCCTCTGTGGTTCAACAGAATAAGATTAAGGTGTTGTTGTTTTCTGCATGTTGAATCACATAATTGAAAGATTCATCAAAGTCTAAATAGTTTACAGTAAATGATGGCTTAAGAAGCAGTTTTTAAAATACCACCAAGGATATGTAGAAATGGAGGGGGGATGGGCCAGTCATGTAATAAAAATAAGCATTTAAAAAAATAATCCTACAAAACTTGAAGCAACTTAGAAGAGGACTTCCAGTCAGTTGAGATGATCCTGATTGAAGTGTTTATAAAAGGACAGGAAGAAAAATGAGATAAAGAGAAAACATGATTTGGTCATGATCCACACTGCTTAAGGAGAGACTACCCAGATGAGCTCTCAGAACCAACTAAACATTTTTTTCTCAGTAGCCAGTTGGCTAGAGTTAGAGATAAAGATGCTAAAAAGAGTAACCAGCAAGTCATGTCCTTGCATATGTCATGTGCAGAAAGAGAGAATACCTGATTAACCTGAAGGGAAATTATTTCAAACTCCTTTGTTATCCAGTGGCAAACCCTTTAATCTTTATTCTGCAGAAAATAGCTCATTGTCTTGGTCATGTTTCACATGATGCTTTTACAAGCGTAATATAATGAAAATAATTGAAATGAAAAATCCTTTGCTTCAATATTATCAAAATGAAGTAAACATTAGTTCTGTGGAGTCCTTTCTTTCTTTTCTAGGGCTTTGGTGCATTTTTTTAAAGTGGTAAGCAAGGTCATATGAAAGATTAGATCCATTGTGCATTATGCGTCACAAATTACCTCCATGGCAATAGAGTTGATTTTTCTTTCTTATTTAAAAAGAGTTTTGGATACAGATCACTACTGATTTGAAATTTAAATCAGAATTTTCTCCTGAATGAGAGAATTTTGTTAGTCATGCATGGCATTTACTTAATATAACCTCTGTTTTCAAAAGGATAGCTTGCTCTTCCTTCAAGTTGATGGATTTTGAAAGGAAAGGAGGCAACTTTAGGGCAGAAAGGCATAACTATTAGCCTTGAGTGCTTATTTCAATATTTTCTTCTGAGAAGGAAAAGATGCATCAAAAACAATTTTCCTTTATATGTGAGTCATTCTTGCCTTTTCTGAAATCTGCTAACTGCAGGAATTTGTTGGGAAGGATCACTGCTCCACAAACTGCCCCATGAAGAGGTTTTACTTCAATTTTAACATGCTCCCAGAGTGAGACCGTGGGAGAGACTGGAAAATCATTTTTCATTTGCTATGGGATATAACAGCACTCAGGGTTAAAAACAAAAACCAACTCAAATCTAAGCCAATATATTCGATGTTTGCTTTTTTATCCTACAATATGTCTTTCGGTCTGAAATTAATCCATGACCAAGATGAAGGACTGAAAAGTACAAGGAATAGAGCAATTGTGAACCCAATTTCTTCATTTTACAAATGAGGAAACTGAGGATAAGGAAATTGAAGTGACTGTTTAAGGTCAAACAGTTGCTATGTGTCAAAACAGCAGTCATAACCCAGAATTCCCTTCTTTAAAGCTAAAACTCCCACACTTCCTCTTTTTTGTCTTTGATTAATATGATGTCTGCAAAAAATGAATGATAGTGTGGCTTTTTTTATCCAGGATGTCTTAGCTATGTAAATTTTGGTATGTAAATTTCTGGTACCTCCCTATTGCTGGTACCTCTGTTGTCACCCAAACTGAAATCTTTGTGTGAAAGAATGCAAAAAACAAACAAAAAATTATTTTAATTCACTTTAGATGGTTGTGGTCTTTTTTTTGGTGGGGGGGGTGGAGGGTCAATGGGGGTTAAGTGACTTGCCCAGGGTCACACAGCCAACGCTTTATCCACTGTGCCACCTAGCTGCCCCCCAGATGGTTGTGTTCTTAAAAATAAGTTTCCCTTTCAATCCATGGTTACTATTGAACATTGACATTAAAAAAAAAAAAGCTCAGATAATTCAGAAAGCTGATAAGAACACCTGGATGGAACAGCACTTAACATAAAATAACAATTTTTAAACCTCCTTTGATAGCCATTACTGAACTGCAGGACCAGTAGGGGAATTATATACCATTAGCTCTTAAAATGATTTCTTTGTGTGTATTAATGAATATTTGGGGGGTAAGGTTCTAAATTTCTAACGATGAGATTCCTACTCAGGCTCCTAGAATTTACTGCCAGATAGAATCTTTTTTTTTTTTTTTTGGTTTTGTTTTTGTTTTTTTGCATCAGATAGAATCTTAAAATCAGTGTCGCACAGGATGATAACTTCAGATCTGGAAAATATCTTAAAAGCCATCTATTCCAATCTTCTCATTTTACCAACCAGGGAACTGAGGCCCAGAGAAGTGACGATACCTGCACATGATCACACTGGAAATAAGTGCAAGTGGCAGAATTTAAACCAAATCCTATGACTCTGAATCCATTGGGTTGGGTTTTTTTTGTTTGGATTTTTCATTTAGCTGTTGTGTCCAGCCTCTCATTTGTTTGGATGAGAAATTAAATTATTTGCTCATGGTCACACAGCTAGCTAGTAGCAAAAGCAGAATTCCCATATCATGGAGTCTGCCCAAAGAGGTTTTTTGTTTGTTTGGTTGGTTGGTTTTTTGCATTCTTCCCTTGAAAGAAAATGAACAATTACTTTGGCAGGACTAATTGTCAGTTGGCCATTGAAGTGGATATATGAGTATTTGGGGCTACTACAGTACTTCCTAGTGACTCTATTCAGATTTCTTTTTAGAAATCCCCTTTCCCCTTCTCTTCCTTCCCACTGTTTTATACTACCCACACCAACACTCTCATTGTTTGCACTTGACTATGAGATTCTTGAAAACCTGATTTAAACAGAAAATGGTAGATGACTAAACAGTTGCTAGTATTCAATGATCGTACAGTTATTAACACAGAAAAGAGAACCCCTGTAGGTTTGGGAGAAAGCAACAGTGACTAAAAAAGCAAGACCAGAAGGATTACCATTAGGATGTTGTTGTTTGTCCTTCATTCTCAAAGAGGAACATGACTTTGGAAGGTGATGTCGTAACCTCCACTGAATTGCATTTAAGTGAGGGAGAGCAGTACAAATTCACAAACTTCACTCTTTCCTCCAGAGCCATCTAGGTCCAATGGCAAGATTTTACATGTGTATATATATGTGTATGCAGATGTATATGCACATACATATGTATATGTGTATGCACATACATATATATGGATATATTTATACATTCATACACATGCCTGAATACATGCATCCATATACACACATACGTGTATGTATCTCAGGATGACTGGAGACAGCCCCGGATTTTTAAGACAAGTAGGGTTAAGTGACTTGCCCAGGGTCACATAGCTAGTAAATGTCTCAGGTGAGATTTGAACTCAGGTCCTCCCAACTTGATATATTGTTGGCAACAACGAATGCCACAGTTCTCTGTCAGAGAGCTTGTGTGTGGGTGTGAGTTTATATCAGGATTGCTTTCCTGTGTGGACATTCTCAAATCCTATTGGGTAATCAAATGTCACCTATTTATTTAGCACCCACTATGGCCCGAGTAATATTGTAAGTGTTATAAGGAATTACAAAAGAAATATAAGAAATGTCCCCTCTCCTCACAGTCTAGTTGGGGAGACAAAAATGAACACATAAGAAGCAATCTGAGAACAAGTAAATACTCATTTGAAGCACTGATGAAATAACAGGCAAGAATTTTGGTAATGAAGAGTAGAATGAATTGTGGGATGGGGTTAGAACAAGATTAGACACAAAGGAACCAGCTAAAAGGATGTTGCAGTAATCCAGAAATGAGGTGGTGGATGTCTGAGGAAGAGTGAAAAGAGGGGGAATGGAATGGATAAAGACAAATTTCAAATACTTTTTGAGCAAAGAAACAGCAGGACTCGTTAATTATGGGAATCTCCTAAGAATAGCCATTCACATACTTATAAGAACTCTATGTCTGCTATGTATGCAGAAAATTGGACATTTTCAAAGATTTAAGACATCTGATATTACTTCCTTGAACTTTACTTTTACAGGAAAAGGTTGAAGCATAGCATTATAATAATTACTTATGGAGTAGTCTCAGTTAATTTTTGGTATCTCCTGACATTAACTGTGAACAGTTAATAGTTCTTTCTGGTAAAATGGCTTTACAAAACCAATGGAAGGGTGGCTGGTTAATAACATGACAGAATAAAAAAATTGTAAACTGAAAAAAATAAGAGTAAATTTCACAGCACCATCTGATTGAGGGTACAGAGTGCTGTATTTGCCTTATGTCTATTAAATTTTTAAAAATTGACCATTTAGGCTAATTTAATATACAGATTTTCTAATATCCAGGAATGTTATGAGGGGAAAATGTTCATATTAGCATGATTGCAAGTGCAATAAAAAAGGCCACTTGAGAGTAACAAATTAAAATTGTAATGTTGTAGAGAACCTTTAGTGTTTGCAAAATTACCTTTTGACTATTCAGGAAACTCAGCTCTATACAAGAGCTATAAATGAAGGGTGTTTTTTTTTAGTCCCAAAGAAGAAAATGGTTTTTTCTCAATATATAGAAACTAATAGAATACGAGTGAAATACCTCTCCACAAAGTACAACAAAGAGAAATTGCTCTTACAGAATTCACTGATATGTATGCCCATGTTCTAAAAAGGAAAAGGAATCATAGGTAATGAAGATACTGACTGATCAGTTAGTCATTCTTGAGATCTCTAGAATTTGAATGGAGAGTAGTTTTTCCAATGTGGCCAGTCACGAATAAAGCTTTTATTCAGGCCACAAAAAGAGAAGCAAAATATCTGGGCCCTGAAAAAGATACTCATGTAAATTTATGAGGCATTTTCTATTAATCTGTCAAATTAATAAGCATATATCGAGCATTATGTGCCAGGCACTTTCTTCCCTTCTACGGATCTTAAGACAAAAATAACACAGTCTATGCTTACAAGTAAATAAAGATGTGTTGTGGATTTTTTTCAGGAAACAGGGAATTTTGTTTGCTAGCTTGTTTTTGTGTCAGAAAAATATCTTAGAGTAACATGGTTACTTTGATGAATTGGGGATTTCATTAATGTGGGTTCTCCTGCCAAGGATAGAAATGGAAATTCAGATTTGCCTTCTCATGTTATGTAGATCTCATTCCTAGCCTTCCATAAACCTCCTGAAGAAGAACTATACAAAGTGTAGGAGGTTTGTTCCTATTAGTCTTTTCATATTTTATGGTTGTCAATACAATACTTGGATTGTCCATTTATTATCCTTCACTCTCATGGTTATAAGACCAGCCAACTCCTTTCCTAGTAATTCAAACCATGTGATATGCACTGTGCCTTCTAAGTCACCTGAAATTTCAATTCTTCTATAATTAAGATGTTCCATGATTCTCAGCCATGTTGCATCACTGGGGGGATGTTTGTATCAAGCAACAATTTGTGATCACTGAAAATGTTATTCAGTTTACTAGCCTTTTCAATTTAGTTATCTACCTGAAGCACTTATATTGTGATGTAATGATGAACTAATTCAATGGTCTGCCAATCCCATGGTGTATCCTAATCTGGTTTAACATAGTAAGCAAGGGGAAAATGGAGTCAAACTCTCACCTGTAACTCTATCTTTCTAACATTTAAAATCACTTGTTCATCCAAAAAAAGATTGCTAGTGCCTATAAAGTGTAGAACACTGTGTCATGACACCAACATAGAAAATAATGCAACACAATGTATATACTAATATTTCATTGATCACTGCTTTCATCACCAGTCATCCTGATATATATTTTGCCACTGGACTCTGATGGCTCTGGAGGAGAGAGTGGAGATGATGACTTTGCACAGCCGTCTCTCACTTAAATCAAATTCACTACAAGTCATGGCATCACCTCCCAATGTCATGGTCCTCTTTGAGAACAACTGATCAATAATAACAACAAAAACATATAGTGTGGAACAGTGTAAAGATCAAAGGGGCTTGAATCAGAAGGACATGATTCTGATTCCCACATACTACTCACTACCACCTGTGTGACCGTGAGCAAGACGCCCTCCTCGAACTTTTTGTTTCCTCATTTATAAAATGACTGGGTCAGACTAGATGGCCTCTAAGATCCCTTACAGCTACCAATCTATAGTGTTACCATCTGGAAATGACTTGTTCTACATTAATCAATTCTCTAGGCAGTTGAAGTTCACCTCTCCCTAAAATACCTCACTTCAAAATATGAAACTAGCCATTTTGTATAAACTTTTTTGAAATGTACCTAATATTTCCTGATTTATTGAATTTAAGCACAGGAACTGGACCTGTACTATGGGGAGCTGGCAATGAGAAAATGCCCTCTACCACTGCAGATTGGCAACTCTTTTGAAATTTAAGTGACTTGTCCAATTTGTTTCTGAAGCAGTGTTATAAATAGTCATATGCCCATTTTATACATAAGGAAACTGAGGTAGAATAACTTGCCCAAAGTTCATATAGTTAATGAGTGTCTGAGGCAGAATTGGAACCAGGGACTTCTTAACTCCATACCTAGTACTTTATCTGCTACCCTAAAATTGGCATGGCTGAGGTGCCACTGATATTGACAGAATCGTGGAGAATGGAATGTGATTTTTTTCAAAGGATTTTATCAAGGTGGATCTATATGGGCTGGATAATAAAACTTGGATAGATTGAGAATTGCTTAGCCTTTTGGAACCAAAGTGTTGGCACCAAAGTGTAACCATAAAAACGTAGATGTCACCTTAGAAGGACCTATTGTGCCCCAGGAATCTTACCTTGACTCAAAGCAGTTAAATTTTATCAGTGGCTTCAGAGTAATATATAATAGCTAGTATTTAGATAGCATTTTAAAGTTTGCAAAACACATTACAATTATTATCTGATTCTATATGCACAACAATGCTGGAAGGTAAGTACTATTTTACCCATTTAAGAGATGAGGAAATTGTGGCAGAGTTTAAGTGACTTGTCCAGGGTCATATAGCAATTAAGTATCTGAGGCCAGATCTGAACTCAGGTTTCCCTGACTCCATTTCCAGTGTTCTATCAACTACATCACCTATCTTCCTTTATATGAATCCACATAGAAGCTACACATTAAATTTGGAAACAATACAACACTAGAAGGGATTGCTCTCATGCTCTTAGATGATAGGCAGGATTCAAAAAACATTTCTGGACATAATTGAACATTATACTGAATCTGATAAGATGACCTTTAATAGTGGTGCATAGAATCCTAAATTCTTGATGTTGTTAGGCGCTTAAAGCGTACCACTTAGCCCTTATTGAGATAAGACCATTCTTGTTGTTGTTGTTGTTGTTTGTTTTTGTTTTGTTTTGGGGGGAAATGAGGATTAAGTGATGTGCCCAGGGTCACACTGCTATTAAGTGTTAAGTGTTTGGGGCGAGATTTGAACTCAGGTCTTCCTGAACCCAGGGCCAGTGCTTTATCCACTACGCCACCTAGCTACCCCAATATGACCATTTTAAGTGCAGTCAGAACCAGAATAAAATGTGGTTGAGAAATAGTTACTAAAATAAAAATGCAATAGAACATAATGTTGAACAGCTAGGTGGCATGGTGAATAAAGCACCAGCCCAGGATTCAGGAGGAACTGAGTTCAAATCAGGCCTCAGACATTTGACACTTACTACCTGTGTGACCCTGGGCAAGTCACTTAACCTTCATTGCCCTGCCCCCCCCCAAAAAAAAGAATATAGTTAATATGGGGTTTTCTCAGATAATGTGCAGCTGGTAGGCATTCTTATGTGTGATTTAGTGGCCAATGGATCTGTTTGAGTTTGATGCCAACATATCCCACAAATGTGTTTCTTCACTGAGACCCTTGACAGGCATCTCCTAGGGTATCTGTTCTACTTCTGAATTCCAATTGTTAGGGTTTTTTTCATTTTTTTATGCATGTAACATCTTTCCATTATTGCTGGTTCTCTAATCTGGGGCTAAGAAAAGCAGGTTCAATCAGTCCTCCGTATAAAAAGTTGTTAGCCTTGAAGATAGGATTGATTATCTTCAAGATTTTTTTTAAATGAACCATTTTCACAATTTTTTTTCTGTTACATTTTTATTGCCAGGCGGTAGATCCCATGAAGAGGGATTTTAAAATATACTTTTTCATCAGGCATTGTTCAGAAAAGTGTTCCAATCTATTTTTTAAACTAATGGCAAATTCTATGAAGAAGGTCTGACCATCAATCAACTGAAAATACATCAGAACAATTTCTGAACAATATCCCATAAAAAGTGCATTTTCAAAAAAAAATGATAAGAAGTTCATAAGTAAAGCTTGATTCTCTTGAATACCTTCATGAATTCCAACTCAGCTACGTCTTTGGGCAGGTAAGTGGTCAGTGGATAGAGTGCCAGGCCTAGAATCAGAAAGACTCATCTTGCTGAGTTCAAATGTGACATCAGACTCTTACTATCTGTGTGATCATGGACAAGACAGTTAACCCTCTTTACCTTAGTTTCCTCATCTGTAAAATGAGCTGGAGAAGGAAATGGCAAACCATTCCACTATAATTGCCAAGAAAACTCCCAATGGGGTCACTAAGGGTCAGACCCAACTGAAAACAAACAACAACAATTGTTCAGATAGATTTGCCTATTCAAAGAGCTAGATCAACCTCAAAAGCTAATTTCTGGTCCAGTCAGAAATGTCAAAGGAGAGATTACTTTATAGATATGAGTTGGACTAGATTGCTGCCACAGGAAAGAGGCCCTTCCAACTCAGAAATCTTGTGATTCTTTGAAATGCTGACCCTATTCAAAGGCATCTAGGGGCAACAGATAGAAAATATATTTTCTTTTATGTTATCCCTTGAGTCTGTGGTAAGTTAACACACTGTTCTGGAGTACAGGAGCTGTTAACACTATTTGGGAACTGTCTTTGATGATCCTGTGCTATCCTTTGATAAGCTGTATCAACCACAGCTGGATTTCTGTCAGAGCTACCTGAGACTCCTGCCATTAGGGAGCAAGTGAATGGAGACCAGGAGAATGAAATACCCTAGGTACTTTCTCTTGCCATGTGAAATAAAGAGATTGGAGAAAAGCTCTGATGGTGGCACTGTATCTTTTTCAACCTCCACAATTTTTTTCTGCTATCTAAGGAGGAAAGAAAGAAAAAAAAAAATTACTTCCAGCTGAGAAAAGTAACCTAGATCTGTACATTTTGACAATGGCAATTCCTAAGAAAATTTGATATCTTACTAGCCAATATAATATGATCATTCTGATAAAAATCAGTGTATAAGATGGGAGTTGAAATTAACCAATCAAGGAAATGTTGGGAATCATAGGCTCATAAGATTATAAAGATATAAAGCTAGAAGTAATCTTCAAGGATATTTGGTCCAACTCTCCCATTTTGCAGTTAGGAACCAGGCCCAATGAGATAAAATGGCTTGCCTAAGGTTAAAAAAAAAAAAAGCAACAAAGCTGAGATTTGAAACCAGGTCTCTGACTTCCAAATACTCTTTCCATTAATTCACCAGGTTCCAAATTGGATTTGTTTAATTCTCTTGCATTAGACTGTCTCCTCATTAGATTGTAAATCTTCTTGAGGGTAAGAATTATCCTTTTTTTTTTTGTATTTGTATCCCCAGTGCTTAGCACAGTACCTGGCTCATAATAGGTGCTTAATAATAGTTTATTGGTTGATTATTTGAACGATTTAAAAGTTTTTCAAAGGTTTTCTCCTTGGACTTTTCTTCTTTCCCAGCCTCCTTTCCACCTTAGATCATCCTCAGCTCTGAGACCCTGCTATCCTGATTCATGACTGCCTGCCCAGGGTCCTAACCTTGATACATTTCCCCTTCTCAACTTGTGTTTCTCCTCCTCACAATTTACCTTGTTGTCCAAGTAACATCATTTCCACTTTCTAGCTTTTCTTATGTGTGTTTTTCTTCCACAAGAGTTTGTAAGCTCCATGAGGGCAGAAACAGTATTGACTATTTGTATTTCTATACCCTATGCTGGGCACAGTCTCCAGAACATATGAAGGACCTAAAGAATGTACTTATTTATCTAGCTGTCTGTTTCTTTTTTTAAGAAACTATTACCTTTTTGCTCTTTTTTCTTCTTTTTTATCCTTTATTTTATTTCAATTAATGGAACAAAACAAGCATTTTCATAACACAGAACAATAACAAAGATAATTGTGCATGAAAGTGCAAATCTACTATGTATAACTTTCTATTCCCTCCAAATAACAACAAAGTTATCATGTAAATTTATTTTCCTCTTTTTTTCCCTGACACCCTGCCCTAAAGGTGGCTACCACTAGATACAAATCAGTATGTGTGTATGTATAGACGTGCACATATATGTACACATGCACATATATATGTAAAATTATTCTATACACATATTTATCCATTCTTTCCCTTGATGCAAATAATGTCTCTTTTCATGTATCCTCTATTTTTATTTGTGTATTTATAATAGTCAAAATGACAGAGTTGATCAAAACCATTATTAAAATAATACTGCTGTTACTGTATACAATCTTCTCTTACTTCTGCTTATTTCACTCATCATCATTTCATGCAAGTCTTTCCATGCCTTTCTTTTTTTTTTTTTTTAGTGAGTCAATTGGGGTTAAGTGACTTGCCCAGAGTCACACAGCTAGCAAGTGTTAAGTGTCTGAGGCCGAATTTGAACTCAGGTACTCCTGACTCCAGGGCTGGTGCTCTATCCACTGCACCACCTAGCTGCCCCTTTCCATGCCTTTCTAAGAGCTCATCATTTTTATAGCACCATGGTATTCTATGAATCTGCCTGCCTATTTATCTATCCTATGTCATGTCTGTTATTTAAGTGTAATATTTAATATTATATAAAAATTATATTTGAAAATGTCCAAATAAGAGGAATGTTCTCCTTTCTATCAAAATCATAGATAATTATCACTCAAGTCTTCTTGCTTGAATCCAGTATCCATGATTGAGGAAATTGCTTCCACCTGACAGTAGCACAGGTAGGTTCAATTTGAAGGGTAAAGAAACCCATTTTTAAGAGTTGAACATAAAAACCTAAAATAGTTAAAATGCCATTTGTCTGAACCAAAGCTTTGGAACTGTTATTGTATTAGGGATGGCAAAAGGACTTAAGATAACAGAATTTATTTGTTGGGACTACAGATATTTAAATGATGGAGATGGGCAGAAGACAGATAAACCCAAATGGTGAGTTTTTGCTTGACCAGGATAAAATCACCATATCTGTTAACCATGTCAGGATTTGGTATGGCATTTTGGAAGAAAATGGTAATATCTGGTTTACAGGGTTATATCTGAATGTTGTTAATGGTATACAATAAAAGATACTCCCACCTTCACCTGAGCAAATACATTCAGTTTTTAGGACAACCGCATGGTCTACATTTGTCTCATAAAAGGAGTTTCATAGAATGTCTTCCATCTTTGTTATATGTGTTGTATATTTATATATGCATATATATATATATATACATATATACATATACGTATACCTACACATATGTGTGTGGAATCTGATGATTAAATGAGACTTAAAGGAAGACATAATATATAGACATATAGGTATATGTGTGTATAAGTATATATCTATCCATACCTTTCACTATGATCTCTGGAATTCCTGCTCCATATATAATAGGCTAATTTTCATTTTAAACTTTGTTTTTCTTTTCTCACTCCTTCCATCTTTTGGTACTCACTTAAATTTGGCTCCCTCTTGATGTATCATCATCTCTGGCCACCCTTTCCAATTCCAGCTGGACTTTCGTTTTGGGTTTTTGTTTTTCTTTTTGCAGGGCAGTGAGGGTTAAGTGACTTGCCCAGGGCAACACAGCTAGTAAGTATCAAGTGTCTGAGCCTGGATTTGAACTCAGATCCTCCTGAATCCAGGGTCAGTGCTTTATTCACTGTGCCACGTAGCTGCCCCCAACATTGTCTTATTTACACCCCTACATTTAAAAAACTTTAAAGGAAAGTGACCTTCCCATGATTATGAGTATCTTTCCAGGCTTTTGCTGGTGAGATGTGGTAGGGTGGGCAATACCAAATCACCCTTTTCCCACCCAGGTTACATGGCAACTCCTCCCAGATAATAGCAAGGGAAATACATAAAATCAAGCCTGGGCCTATGGTTGCCTCTTTTACTTTGTGTTTCTTTGACTAAACAAAAATCTTGAACTAGACCTGTCCAGTATTGAAATCATGGTTTTGAGAGATCACTGGTGAATCAGTTGGAGATGATTGGCCACAAGTAGAATTTCTGCATCAAAAAAGATGGCCAGTTGAAAAGAGATTGATTGAGCCCAAGCCTGTGAGAAATCATGGACATAGTATTCTTTGGATAGGGTAAAGCTGAGAAGAAATATGACAATGAATATTCAGTAGTCCCATAAATTTTCATGTTTGTCTTAACTTCCCAACCAAATATAAAATTCATTAGTGTTGCTGATTATTTAGCTTTAAGTTTCTGTCAATGTGCACTGAGAATAACAGTAATTACATGTAACTTAGGCTACCCTGGACCTACCTGCCTAGAAGTCCAGGTAGGTTAGATTTCTACCACTATCCCAGGGGTCTCTAGTATCCTTAAGAAGATTGAGAGATGTCTAGAATCTCCACCAATGGCTCTACCAATGATGACTCCCCACAAGTGTAGGGGGGTGTCCCCTGTACCTCAGTTCTATTATCAGTCAGATTAGCTTTCATATTGTAATATTTACTTTGGAAGGTCTAATCACAAATATACGAACTTAATCCTCTAACACATGGGAGGTATAATTCCACTCCTCCCTTGCACCACCACAGTCTCTGGGGAGAAAGGGATTAGGTCGACGGCTTACTTCAACTTTTATAGAGCACAGTCCCACTTCTAAGTCCACCTCCCCACCCCAACCCTCAACTCAAGTCCCAGGCACCCTGGCTTTTCAGGACTTCCATGCCAGACTGGCTGCTTAACCATCCCTCCTTCAATCCTGGCTGCATGTTCACCATGAGTCAAATTCCTGAGTCATTTGGGGAATCATGTTGAGGATCTAAAACTTGGTGAGGACAAAAACATAGGGGAGAAACAAATACTACAAGACCCATTTCTCTGAGCCAGGATAAAAGAGGGTGAAAGCAGAGAAAGGAATATCCTTTCCCCTTTCAATGATTCAGTTCGTGTCTTCTCCTTGAATAAACTAGAATCTTTACTCTATGGACAAAGCTAATAAGAAAGGAAAAACAGAAAGAGAATGAATGAACAGCTCAGTCTCACCAGTTTAAAAATCAGAGGAATGCAATCAAAGAAGGGTATCCCGAACTATGTTGTAAGGGACACACAGAGAGCTCCATGTTAGGGAAACTGGGCGTTCTGAAAAGGTCACTCAAGGACATCATCATGGGTATGCCCAGAGAAACCCAAGATACAAACACATTACTAGATGCTGTTTTATCCTTTCTTTTGGATCTGAACTGGTTGAGTGTCTTTTCTGTGCAATATGTCTTTTTTTTTTTTTTTTAGTGAGGCAATTGGGGTTAAGTGACTTGCCCAGGGTCACACAGCTAGTAAGTGTTAAGTGTCTGAGGCCGGATTTGATCCCAGGTACTCTTGACTCCAGGGCCAGTGCTCTATCCACTGCGCCACCTAGCTGCCCCGTAATGTCTTTTATACTTAGGAGGTAAATATCTGGCCGCCCCCATTTATATTACATATTAAAGACCTTTTTATCCCCTTGTTCTCCTTTGGGCACAAGCTAAATAGGAACTAAACTGAATCTTTAGGTAAATATTCCCTTGAGGAATCTGGAATAATGAGACAAAAAATGTGAGAAAGGGTTGCCTGTCTCTGAAATGGGGATAATAGCAATGGCTTATAGCACTAGTCGCTTGGAGAGCAGCATAAGTAATTTGATGTGCATTATATAGTGCAGTGCCAAATAACTGTAAATAAGCATAATTTTCTAGAAACCAATAAGGGACAAACTTTTTATCACCTACATTTACCACAATGCTCCTTTTTTGCATAGGATCTTTCTTCCAGTTTTACAAAAAGGATAATTTTGGATTTGTTTATTTCAAAGCAAGCATGACCTTTGGTAACAACCCTCTCTTTCAATGAAGGTATTTCAATGAAATGATATGCAACTTAATTGAAATGGAGACCCTAGGTTAATGTCTGCTGTCTTTTACCTTCAATTTAAGCAGTAGATTAAATGTGATTTACTCTTTTTGAATGTGACAGAGAACTTTAGGGATGAAATGTCTTTAAAACAATTTGGGAGCTGGAGTTCTTGGAACTGAATCTCTGAGGGTCAACATTATGGGCAATCCTGAGCTTTGTCTCATGAGTTCTCATGAATGACCTCTGTATCTACCATGGCAATTATGGAGAGGATAGGAATTGGGACAGAAAAAGGAGGGGGAGGTTGTCATGATTTTCTTTTTTTCACCAAATTTTTGAAAAATAGCGAGATGAGATTTGGTTAATTCAAGAAAATGTTTTTTTTTCCATTAAACTTTCTTGATATTGACATTTCAATCCTACCTTTTTGTTCCTGGGTATTTCTAGACATCCTCATTCAACTTATCCTTTGTCTCAGTAGCTCTTGTCTTAATAGAACACTATCATAGACTGACATGCAACCCTTCTGCTAGCATAGCCAATTGACTTCTTTTTTGTCCTGTTTTTCTCTTTAGTCCTACTATGGGGTGAGCCAAAGTACAAGTAGATTTCTGAACATGTGCCATAAAGGGGATTTATGTTGTATTCAAAAGCTACATTTAATTCAAATCCATACTTTTAGCCACTCCTTAGCAGGCCCATTCTTTTCACAGAAGCTCAAATCCAGGTATAGTTTCTTATCTGAAGCTGATACTTAATGAATAATTGTTTAATGAAGAAAAGATGAATGTATCACTATCAAGGTCTGCATTTTGGGTACAGGTTTGTAGTAGGAAGACAGCTCTGGGGTGATGGTGCCCAGGCACAACAGCGGGATTATAATGACAATACTTGCCCATCAGCAACTGTGTTCCCATTACTTTATAGGCCAGATTCCTTTTGAGACCATAGGCGTTTAATCAGCCATACTACAATTCAGACAAAGAATTCCCCAGTGGGAAAAAAAAATAGCAAAAGCATGTGAAGAAGACAAAAAGGAGGGGGAAAAGTGGCTTAGATGTTCTGGAAGACAGTAAAGAAGCAAAAACACTAATTTGTCTAGCGCCCTCTAATCATTTTAATTGTCCACTCTAATCTCTTTTATCACTCTCCCACCAACCCACCCATATAGAGACTTGAGTAAATGTATCACTGAAAATCCCAGAATGGGTCAGAGAAAAGTTGATCTTTTTTCCTCTTTGTCAATATTTAAGTTAATTTCCTTCTTTATAGAATGTTTCAAACATATTATCAGGTTCTATTAATTAAGCCATAAATATGCCTGAATAAAAATTAAGTTTATTTAGCTATAAATATTCCAAGGTAAAAGTATTCTTTAACTTTGTACATGTGTCAAATTAAATGAAAGAGCAGTCACCAGGGGAGACCCTATATATTTGGGTAAATTTTAAATAGCTTTCTGTTTGGTCTGTGATAACATATTTATTTTTTCCCTCTTTGCCCAATGACACTGTCAATAGGATAAGAAATCCCTGCCTCCTTCTGTTTCCAAAAACATGAACTTCCATTGCATGACAAAAAGCAGGAATGCCTTGCGGTGCTATTTCAATACTGTAACAAACCAGAGTATAAAACAACAATAACAAAATCTCTTCTTCTAACTCCTTTACCTTTGTACTGGAAATGTTCCTCATAGAAAAATATCTGCTGATGTCATGGAGGTTATTTTAAATCAAGGAAAAGGGATAATTTGTAAATTTATATTCAATCAATCCACCAACCAACATTTATTAAGCACCTACTGCATAAAGAATACTAGACAGGTGCTGGGTTACACATTCACATGTCAGTAAATACAAATAAAATATAATGTAATTTCAAAGACAAAGAGGTACTTTATAACTGGGGAATCAGGAAAAGCCTTTGGTAGGTTGTAAAAGGCAAAGTGGACATGTTAAACAAATTTGCCATTGCTTATGCATAATAGTCTGACAAAAATACTTTCTATTTACACTGCTCAGGGCTAGCAATCAAACTTTATCCATCAAATGCTTGAAAATATTAGTTTATGTTACTTATTGGACAATACAAACCGTAATCTCACTAGAAACAAACCAATATGATTTCATGGGATTTCCCAATAAGCGTGTCTCATACTGGTACACAAGGACAAGGTTCATTCTCTGCCCAGCTGGAAGTCATGTGTTTCCTTCCAGGGTGGCTGCCTGGAAAGTCTGCAAATACCTGTCAGACAATAAGTACTGCCCTCAAGTTAACACAAGGGATGCTTGAGCCTGAAGTGTGGGAAGAAGTCAATTTCAGTCACGATCCAAGAATAGGCTTAAGACTGGAGGCTGCTATGGTTTCATATAGTTGTAATTTCTTTTTTTATTTTTTTGTGGGGGAGAGGGGGGCAACGAGGGTTAAGTGACTTGCCCAAGGTCACACAGTGAGTAAGTGTAAAGTGTATGAGCCTGGATTTGAACTCAGTTCCTCCTGAATCCAGGGCCAGTGCTCTATCTACTGTACCACCTAGCTGCCCTGGTTTCATATAGTTTTAGCTATGGGTATTAGGTGATGACACTTTAGGTCTGGTTGGTGGCTGCTTACAATTTGTTTACCAAGCAATTTGATTGACACCTGATGACATAAGCTACTAAGATTGTTTGCCAAATTTTCCAAATTTTGGTGATCTGTCCTATGTGGGGGGTCCCATATATTTATCCGTTGTTTATGCACATATTTGTGTGTCTATATGTATGTATATATAATGCAAGTACACATATATGTGTATGTATACATATATATTATTTACCATCCGATATGACATATACACTTATGTTAATATTAAAAAACAAATATCAAAACCCTTCATCACAAAATGTTGACCTACTATAAAATGAAATCATCAAGAAAGTCATTTTCACTATAGGAAACTGAGCTCTATATCTATATGTGTGTATATGTATGTATGAGTATGTATATATGTGCATGTGTGTATATATCCATACATCCATATATAAATATATAAATAAATATATATACATATATATATATATATATATATACATATATATATATATATATATATATATATGAGCTAAGCTAGGCTTTCTCACCTAAGGGATTATGAGGGGTGAAGGTGAGGGAGGAAGGAAGGAATACCTAGCATGAGAATCAACCTGTGCAAAGTCATGGTGAGCAGAGACAGAATGTTGTGAATAAGGAATAGCAGGTAGACTAATTTCATTGGAATGTAGAGAATTAGAGGAAGAATAATAAATTTTAAAAAGCCTCTGTAATTGAAAATTCTAGGTTCAAGCTTTTGTTTATCTTATCTGAGCTCAAAAGTACTTCATGAATGGAGTGAAATTGATACTCAGAAGGGGGAAAAAAAGAAATTACTGGGTTTGACCTCTTCATATCCTAGACTTTATCTCTCTATAGTCAAATACACACAAATATATATGTATGTATGTATGTATGTGTATATATAGATACATTCATACATACAAATATAGATATATTTAGATGTCTAGACTCCAGAAGACTATTATAGGAACATTCATTTAACATAGAAAAGTCACATGCCCATGGGTTAGGCACATATAAAACAATTTATACTAGTGTATGGGAGTGAGAGATTTTGTTGTCTGATAATAAAAAGCTAGAGAAACAAAGTAATGGAGTTTGAAGATTATAAACAATGAGGCATGCCAACAAGAATGCCAGAGAACTGAAGAGCCCAGTTCCAAGCACTGTAACTAAGGGGAGAGAAAAGGTCATTTTAATGACCAAAAGAGAGTGTGTTATGCTTGTATGAAGCAACACAAGGTACAGGTTGGTCTCCCTTCTGGAGAAAAAGGTGAATGGGTGGTGATAATAATTATTACTCATATATTTCTCTAAGATATGCAAAGCATTGACTGTAAACATATATATATATGCATGCATGTATATATGTGTGCAATGCATATAAAAACATGTATATACACATGTGTATTGTGTGCATATACACACTCTATATACATATAGAGTATATTTATATAGAGTGTATACATATATATGCATATATACATTTGATCTTGAAAACCTGTGACTATGAGGTAAGTATGATGATTATCCACATTTTACATATGAGGAAACTGATAATGAGAGGATATTACCTGTTCATGTGTATATAACTACTAAATATGTGTGTCAGTATTCAAACTCAGGTCCTACTACTGTAAGTCTGGCCCCCTCTCCTCTCCCACCTATCTGCCAACTGTGAACTAGAGAAAATTGCATTGTTCCAAATGATCAGAAATAATGTTGTGTTCTTTGAAAACATGGGCAAAGGATTCTGGAGGGAAAACAAAAAATAAATAATCTGATTCCTCAGAGAGAATACTAATGTGTTAGAGGGTGGAAGAATGTGACACAAAAGGAAAAGAAAATCACCTGGAACTACATATTGACTGTGAGATTTTTCCCAAAGAGGTCAAGCCGGTCCTCCTGAAGGAGGAGAAAAAGAGATGATACTAGAACTATATGTGCCACCAGGAGAAAGGTCATCCAGTACTGCTTTGGGCAAAGTGTAATTCTACATAATGACTCTCTATGAGGGGTTTCAAGGCAGCCATATTTCAACCTGATATGAACAATGGAGAGGCCTGCTATATTCCTATCTTCCTGCAAGATGTAAGATTCTTGAAAGGACTATCTGAAAAGATTATATGTGAAAACAGGATTTGAATATATAGTCACAACTGAAAATATAAGAATCATTAATCACAGATGGAGTATACCTGTGAAAATTTATTTACCTGTGCACTTGTGAAAAGGTTCGAGAAAATTCTAAGCCAAAAATGGAGGACAAAAGAGAAAACTATGTAAATATAACTGTCAAAACATATACCCTACAGAACAGAAGATATACCCTAAGAAGGGTATGCATAGACATACGAGTAATCCATAAGGGACAATATATCTAAGAAGCTATATAAGTCCACAATATGAAAACTGGTAAATTTGTGTGTGTATGTATACATATATACCAATATATTTGTGTATGTGTATATGTATACATATATGTACATGTATGTTATGCATATTTATATATACATATATATTCATCAGAAAGATTTGGCAGAATAGAACTCATAAGTGAAGCATGGCTATGAAATATGCCTTATTTTTAAAAACTGAATAGATAAAATGTGTGCTGATGAAGGCTTATATATTAAAAAGATGGAACAAAACAGGGTAAAAAAATCAATGGAGGGAAAAATAAATTTAATATTATACCAATCTAGTCTAGTGTGGCCTATAAATTATCTAAATACAGAAAGGGGAAAAAAACCTGGCCGGAGGATATCCATATGTTTGTGGAACCATTCTATTCTGTGAAAAGTACAGTAATTTTTTGGCATTGCATTGAAGAGAGTTCTTAAATCTTTCAAAGTTCTTTGTCTTTACAATGTTATTATTGTATTTCTTCTGGTATTACCAACTTCACTCGGCATCAGTTCATACAAGTATTCCCAACTTTCTCTGAGACTATCTCTTTCACCATTTCTTATGACACAATAGCATTCTATTACACTATATAATAATAATAGTAGAAGTAGTACTTTGTTCAGCCATTCCTTAAATAATGGGCATCCCCTTAGGTTTCAGTTCTTTGACATTCCAAAAAGAACTTCTACAATTATTTTTTTCATTTGGGTTATTTTCTTCCTTCTTTGATTTCTTTAAGGTATAGACCTAGTAATTATATCACTGGATCAAAGAGTATGCACAATTTAATGATTTGAGGGAGATAGTTCCAATTTGCTTTACTGAATGGCTGAACCAATTAAGACCTCTAATGTACCTGTTTTCCCACACTTCCTCCAACATCTTTCATTTTCCTCTTTTGTCATCTTTGTCAGTCTGATGGGTCAGAGGTGGAACCTAAGAGTTTCATTAATTTACATTTCTTTAATTATAAATGATTTGGAGCATACATTCATATGGCTACTGATATCTTGCTTATCTTCCTTTGAAAACTTCCTAGTCATATCCTTTGATCATTTATCTTTGGGGAAGAGTAAATACATTCTCTTTTTTTTAGTAGATATATTCTTAACTTGCTTTATTGAAGAGTTTATCCTTCAAAAATAGAAAAAGTGGTAAAGAGTTCTATTAATTTGACCTCATTCTGACTGACAAGAAGGAAATTTTTCCTGTAGTAGAAATGATGAGAACCATTGGAGAAAACCACCACCCCTTCTTATGGTTAATATTAGAGAAGAGGCAAGTCAAAAACAATTGAACATACATCCTATTTTTTGAGAGAACAGATTTCAAAGAAGTCAAGAAAGTTATATATGGCATTGCAGCATAAAACTCTACATAGGATATTAGCCCAAAAAGGAAGGGATGCTCTTAAGGATGAAATTCTGTAGATATAAGTGTTTGTGATTCCATGTAAAAAAGGAAAGGGGTAACTATCTACTAAGACTGAAGTAGATATATAAGGAAGTCATTTACCAATTTATAATAAAAAAGATATATGTAAAGGTTTTTAGCATATAAATGAACATGAATACACTATAATTTGAACAGCATTAGAAGCTGCAAAGCTTAATAATGAGGCAATACTGGGGATGAATGCTTAATGAAAAAAGGTGGGGAGTTAAAGCTATGTTTGAAGAGGTAAAGGAAGAATAGCAGAGAAAGAAAGACATGCTACTCAATGTGGAAGAAATTATAATAATGGGCAATGGAGAGAAGTTTGGAGTATTCAACTTGCGCTTAAGTTGTATTTTCCCTGAAAAAGAGAATGGTCTTACTATTAGGAAGCCCAGATCAAAAATGGTTAGCATGGAGTTAAAACTCAATGAGCACATGGGAAGAAATCACCTAATTGCCTGTAATAAGCCTAAATTCATAAGACCCATACAAACTTTTTTTTTTTTTTTTTAGTGAGGCAATTGGGGTTAAGTGACTTGCCCAGGGTCACACAGCTAGTAAGTGTTAAGTGTCTGAGGCCGGATTTGAACTCAGGTACTCCTGAATCCAGGGCCAGCACTTTAACCACTGTGCCACCTAGCTGCCCCAAGACCCATACAAACTTTTAATCCCAAGGTCCCAGAAGAATAGTTAACTATTATTTCTGAGCTACTTTCCTTGAACACTGAAAATTCATGTAATCCGGGGCTGGTGCCACAGCAGTAGAGATAAGCAAACACCATCCTAATTTTCAGAGAGAGAGAAAAAGAAGAAAGAGGAGGAGGAGGAGAAAGAGGAAGAAGAAGAAGAAAATAAGGAGAAGAAAAAGAACAACAACAAGGAGGAGGAGGAGGAATAAGAAGAAAGAGAAGTAGTCTTTGAACTAACATTACTTTCTCAATTACTAGAAAAGAATCAAGAACAAATTATTAAAGAGAGGGTTTTTTTTTTTTTTAGAAAGGAAAACAGTGATCACTAAGAGTTGGGGGGGGTGGGGAGTTGCTATGCCTTCATCAAAAAAGGTCCAGTAAGAATAACCCCTTTTTCCAGTTCGGAAAATATTATTCAGCAGTGGATAGAGCACCGACCCTGGATTCAGGAGGACCTGAGTTCAAATCCAGCCTCAGACACTTAACACTTGCTAGCTGTTTGACCCTGGGCAAGTCACTTAACCCCAATTGCCCCACATAAAAAAAGAAAGAAAAGAAAATATTATTCAAATGATATATCAGAAGAATCCTCTATGACTAAAATCTACCTGTTTCAGCACATTATGTGATTATCACTGATAATATCCTTGGAGATAAGAGGTATATGCTTGATGATAGTATAGTTAATAGGTTCAAAACTAATAGAATGAGCCAACTTGTCATTAATGAATTGATGATGTCAAACTGAAATGAGGACTCTAGTGTACTGACCCTAAAGATCCATCATTGGACTTTAACTTTCCAATATATTTACCACTAACTGCGATAAAGGTAGAGTTGAGATGAATATAAAATCGGCACATATTTAAAAGCTAGGAACGATCACTAAAGTAATATGATAAAGACAAAATTCTGAACACTTGCCCCATGGTATCCAATGGAAAAGAACTAGATTGTTTATGAGATCCACAAAAGGAAATATGGATGTTTAGCTTAGAAAGAAGCCTTGGTTGTTGCTGTTGTTCATCCTAGGGAGGACTTGATAACTGCCTTTAAGTATTTCAAGGCTAGTCACGTAGAATTAAAATGAGATTTGTTCTATTTGACCCCAAAGCACAGAACTAACAAGAGATAGACGTTGGAGAAAGATACTTTTAGATTCTAGGTATGTTTTGGGGGGAAGGAGACTGGGAAGGGGACAGCAAATGTAAATAGTCAAATCTGTTCAAAAATTAAAATGGCTGCTTCAGGATGTGGGAACCAATTTTTAATTGGGGAGTGCTAGCTAAGTGGCTCGCCACAATATTGGGGCAAGGAAGGAGACCGGCAGCCTCCCTCAAAACAGAACAAGATTTATTTTAACAAGAACAAACTTAAAAAACCCACACAAACAGGATCAGTAGGATCAAGGGAAAGGAAATAAAATGGGGAAAGGGAAATTATAATACCTGAAAAAATACCACCGCCCAGGAATCAGTTAAAAATACACAGCAGAATGCCCGTCACTTTCCACCTTCCACCTAGAATGCCCAATTCCCCTCCCCAAATGTAGAAACACTCCACACAGTCCCAGCCAATGGGATGGCCGCTCTGACAGTCACATGACTGCCCTCACTAGGCTTCCAATCATTATCATTTTGCCAAGCCCATGTAGGCATTGGCGAGTGGTGATGACGTGAGGTGCCAGAGCCCTGGCAAAGGCTACAACCAATGGGTGGAGCACCATGCGGTTTGCAGAGCCCCAGGCTAGTGCACGCGGAGGCATAAAAACCTCAAATAACAATTAATTCTTTACAAGGAGCTGGCAAGTTCCTTCCAATCTCTTTTAAGTAAAGTCAGGATGTCCATTTGTAGAACATGTTGTAGAGGGCAGTTCATTTTTTAAACTAATTTAAAAGTTTTTTAATTTTACACATTAAAAATTATTTTTTAAATGCTGGTTAGAACCAATTATTTGGAGGTCTTCTGCTGTTCTGTGCTTTTGTGCTCATCTCTAGATGACATTTTTGGTCTGGACTTGTTGACCACTATTAGCATAATTAAAAACCCATAATCTCAGATTATCTAATCTACAAGGATCCTTAAAGACCATGTAAATCCCTCACTTTAGAGATGAGGAAACTAAAGTCCAGAGAGGTTAAGTGAGTGCTTGAGATTATAGAGCTAGCAAAAGATGGAGATGGGACTTGGATCAAGGTCTTCTGAGACTTTTGCCTCCAGATGCAATGTTTATTACACCACCTTTCATCTTTTCTTTGACTCTAAAATATTATAGAGTTCACTATGAATAATGATATGGCCAAATAATGACACAACCACGGGACCAGCCAGGGAAAAAATCATTCTCATTACATTATAGTTACATTTTGTCTTCAGTATATGTCTATGTGTACATTTCTGCATAATTTAGAAATGCATAATGTGCAAGTATATCTTTCTAAATTAAGAATAATTTTTTTTCCATAGGACATTGCATGCTAATGTTTCCTAATAGAAAAGTAAATTGCTATGAAAGTACCTATTTACATTACTATGTCATACCCTAATATCTTGTTCAAATATATTTTTCATTGTTCTCAATAAAATACATTAGTTTGATGCAAAGTCTTTGGTTGTTCTAATCATGTTTGCTAATCTGAAAAATTTAGTGATTTGCAATGGATCTCCCAGTCATTAGTGTCAATTAGTGAGGCTCTCCCTCTATACCAGATGGTAGCTGTGGGAACAGAGTAAGAGATTCAGAATGGAATGTGTTTTTAAATCCTCCTACATAGCACTTTAAACAAAAAAGGAGTGACTTTTAAGAAAAATATAACAAGACTCAGAACATAATTCCCTGTACTTAGGGAGCATCTTCTACTCAAGAATTCTGGTCTCTCTATAAACCTTAACTCATTAATTCATGGCACCCTTATGAGTTCCAAAAGTGCATGTAATGGCCCTGTTCCCATTTTCACACATGATAAATTTGAGGCAAAGAAATTGGAAGCTAGTGTGACCCTGGGATGTACATTTTAACAATACTCTGCTACTTTCCAGGCTTTGTGTTGAAGAAAAATGTAAATAGGTTCTTGGGGGAAGAAGGTGATACTAACTGGTCTGGCATTTGAAGATTTTTGCATATTGTTCTGTGCTTACTACCTGACTTAAATTTGCTTCAATTTTTGGATGTGTCCTCTGCTTTTTTTTGCCCCCAGAGTGGTCTCTATCTCCTCCTGGGTGGTTTCAAATTATCCGCATAACACTACTGGTCTGAATTCAGCCCCTTTGGTTTTAGATGTGGACAGTCTAAAAGAGTCCTGACCTGTGGAGACTTTTACTTCTGTAGCCAGGCAGGTTATTTATCCACATTAAAGCAGCGTTGGATATACATGGGTACCAACCTAGAACCTGGTCAAGCAGGGTACTCAGTGCACAATTCACCTCTTTTTAAATTGTTCTCATTAGAATAAAATGCCTTGGGGCTCAGGTGCTAACAGTCAGGATGCCAGAGAAGGTCATAGAGAAAGAGCAAATGTCTCTTATCTTTGCCATTAGTCCTAAACACAACCCAGGCTATAAACTCTACATTGGGTTGCTGCAGTCCAAAGCTGCCCCTATTTCCTAGCCTTTGTTCATTCTCCCTGCCCCTGATCCTCCCAGGCCATTTGCAAGTCCTTCCATAATATAGTTCTCAGTGGAATGTATTTTATCCATTTTAAGAGCTGTCAAATCAATTTTGCCCTAGTTCTCGGAAGGCTTTTTTGCCCCTGTAATACAACTGAGCCACAATAGCACATAAAATCATTTGGTTTTGTCCCAGGATCTTCCCACCTAGCTAGAGAACTTGCCATCTTATTAAGAAAGGCCACATCTTCTGGTGTCCCAGTGGAGGATGGTATTTGTAATTAAGGTTGGCAGGGGAGCACAAACCAAATGGGACTGTTTGACTGGTGTGAAGCAGGTTTCATAGTCAGTTTTTTAGCACACTGAGCATATGGCCCTTACCGTCTGTCTATCTGCCCACATAGAAGCTCCTGGTGTGCTCTTGTATGTGACAATAAGTGCCCCTCTGATCAGAATGTAGATTTAGGGGTTTTTTTAATCGAAAAAATAGGAGTAACAATGTAAACATTAACAAGTATCAAGTTAATGCTGAGAATTTCAGATGCACTTCATTGCAATTGGTTCCGTCCTTTACACGTTCCTTTCTTGGGTACACACATCATTGATATGTCCATCCAGGCCACACTTGAACCAGAAGACAGCTTTGCCTATCTGCCTGCTTGCTGTTATTAGTGTCTTTGCATCAGCTGATTGTGATCTCTGGTCTCTTGGAAGTTGGCTTTTCCAAATAGAGCAGTCCTGTGTGCATTTCCATCTCTTAGCAGGTTTTCTGTAAGCTCCTTCCCTTGAATCTAATTGTCTATAGATGGTCTTTTACCTGATTTCTATGGTCCAAACACAAGGAGATACTAGGAACTGAGTTTTCCCAACTTCAACTATTCTTTGCCCATTGGGAAGCATATTTAGACATATTGATTCTTTTAAGCAACTGATTAAAATCTGGTGGCTTTAGTTCTAACTCAAAGATAATTAGGTGCCTTTAAATCTCAGTAGTATACCATGGGATACATCAACACACTTGTTGCAACCTGATCTCATTTATTTACTTGGATTTTATTACATCTCACTCTATCAATCTCTGTAGTTGACCATCCAACTCAAGTTACAAACTCAGAGGATATTTTGTCTTTACACTAAGTGATAAACTGAATGAACTTGATATTTCCTTACCATACTTTCCCCCTAACAAACTGCCCGAATAGTCTCTACAAACAACCTTGTTGCATGGCTCTAGGTTTTACAGCCTTTATCCTCTGTACAATTCCCAAAGTTGATCCCTTAAGATTTTCTAGAAATATGTTGCCACCACCACCACCACAACTTTTTTTTAATTTCATACATGTGCTGGTACTCTAGTGTTTCAGCGAGGCTTCTGACCCTAACATTCACATTTTTTTTCACCAGGGGAGATATCTCTCTTCCTGAGAAAATTCCCTTTGTAGGTCAAAGTTTCTACTGTGGTGAAACACAGTATGTTATGTTATATGACCTATTGACATTTCAAGCTGATCCTGGCACTGCACATTACTTCTCTCCCAAATCAGTCTGGATCATCTGTCTCCAGATACTCCCTCATTGATTTTGAGTTTTAACCCTATGTAGTGTGAAAAGTGTTGAAAACAGCCAATGTTATCTCTGAAGTCCTAAGTAGAGAAGAATATTTTTAATATATCAAATAAACAAAATATGAACAGAGCCTACATACCCCCTCAAATCATTCAAAATCATGATGTGAGAACCTAAGAAATGTGTAAAAAAAGGAAGAAGCACCATGAGGGCAAGAGGAAGAAATGAGTGATTTTGAGTGTCATTTTATAATTATTCCAGATTTTTTTCTTTTGCTTTTTTCTTTTCTTTTCTTTTCTTTTTTGAGCAGGGCAATGAGGGTTATGTAACTTGTCCAAGGTCACACAGCTAGTAAGTGTCAATTGTCTGAGGCCAGATTTGAACTCAGTTCCTCCTGAATCCAGGACCGGTGTTTTACCCACTGTGCCACCTACCTGCCCCCTACATTCGAGATTTCGAAGCAAAGGCATGGTATTTTCAGCACAAATTTGAGGAAGCCAAAGTTTTGACAGAGAAGCAAGATGTCGAGGAGAAATTATCTTGATAGACATTTTAGAAAAGAGGACCCATATTGTGGGAATTCCCCAGTTAAGCTCTTTACCCTGCTTGTGCCTATCTATACACAGACATTATAATATAATCTCCTGTTTCATTACCCAAACATTTCCAGTAAACTGAATTTTGCCTCAACCACAAAGAGGCCAGGGGTTAACTAGATATACAAACGTACGGTTAGGCAGACAGCCCAAATTCTGTCTAGGAGTCAGAAATTTTCCTAACTGGAATCTCAGAGAAACTGTGACTGAACTCAGAACTTTTCATTTGAAGTAACCTTTCTAAAATAAAAGAGGAAAGAACCAAGTAGTCCTTAGGGACCATGATTTTGATCCCAAGATTTAAATCATCTAATTAGTGTAACATCATTAACAACAGTATCGGGGCAGCAAGGTGGCACAGGAGATAAAGCACCTACCCTGGATTCAGGAGGACCTGAGTTCAAATCCATCCTCAGACACTTGACTCTTACTAGCTGTGTGACCCTGGGCAAGTCAGTTAACCCTCATTGCCCAATAAACAAAACAAAACAATATCTACTCATCCTCTGTGAGAGGCCAAAGAATGTCTTCTAACTCTTCCTGAAACCCATTATTAACAAGAATTTCAGAAAGGTCCACAATCTCAAGTAAATTATAAGAAATGAGTATCATTCTGTCTTTCTCCTCAAAATGCTTAATAAGTATGTCACAAAGTATCAAGAGCATCTTGCAAAGTTTCACAATATCCTTATCCAGGAAACCTATTTGTGTCTAATTTGTGTCCAATACATTGCAATACGCTGTATATAGAATTCATATTGCCTCCATACTTGTAGTAGACACAGTGATGCAATAACACAACAGATACCAATATTTGAACACTCAACCATGTAAAAGTTATTTTAAGTCAATTGGTCTTACTTTTAAAGAAAAAAAAAAACACTTGAAAACTGATTGTCAAGACAGTCAGAGATAAAATAATAATGCCAGCCTCTACATTGCATCACCCATCCTGGTACATTCTCCAAACTTGCACTCACACTACTGGGCTGGGTCTCCAGAGGAATGATACTAATCAGGGAGGAAGAGAAATTCAGGGGAGTTCAAGGACATGCCCAATGGTACCACTCTTTCAAAACAATAGCTTACAAGCCCCCATATATATGCTTCCTATCAATAATAAGCCAGTTATTTCAAATAAGTCAACAAAGGGATTTATTTTAATACTGTCACAAGAAGTTGCAAAACATCCCTCACAAATACATGTTATCCTGTGAAGAGAGGGGCCCAAACATAAAGTACAATAGTAATAATAAGGAGTACGTGATAGAAACAGATGTGACAAGTGTGGAATTGCTGGACCAAGATGTCGTTTTACTCCATGTAACATCCCCTGAAAGTTTGCCATAGAGCAAAGCATTTCTGCCGACTGGACTTCATCTTCCTAGGCCAGAGCATCTCTGGTGGACAGCTTGCTCAATTGGGCTTGTCTTAAAAGACATGATATCTAGAGATGGGTCAAGCTGCTGGACTCATTTGTGTTTGCTCATTAATGAACAATTATGGATTCCACCACCTCCAGCTTCCCAT
The DNA here is from genome assembly GCF_019393635.1 of Dromiciops gliroides. Classification (NCBI taxonomy): domain Eukaryota; kingdom Metazoa; phylum Chordata; class Mammalia; order Microbiotheria; family Microbiotheriidae; genus Dromiciops; species Dromiciops gliroides. Next base: position 239,586,487 of record NC_057866.1, on the reverse strand, counting down.
GTAGCTACAATTCCTGGCTGAGACATTGTTTTGCTCTTCCAGGAAGAGCAGAGTGTTTAGCCTAAAAGCAGCACAACCCTCTCTGACTCTAATGCCTCAGAGTCTTGACCCGGATGCTTGTTCCCTCCCTAGAGGAAAGAAGGGAGAGCAGAAGTTCAGTCTTTCTTTTCTGATGATTCAGATCCTCAGTGTCTCTCTCCAAATACCTTGTGATATCTATCAAGTACATTTCCCACATCTTTATAACGAGACTATAAAGAAGATAGTTGATCACCCCATAATCAGCAAGTAGCAAATAGTTGTTTTTCTTTTTAATAGTAAAGTTCTCAACTTGTTTTATGAAAATGAATGATTGGTGAAGAGATTGAGGACAATCACATATGGAAAATTCATTGTCTCAGCTTACCTTTTTATATTCGAATGAGTTACTCAAAGCCCAATGTTCTTTAAAATGCCCCCACTCACATCTGAAAGGGGCTGTTATAAGCAAATGCAGTCTCACTGGGACACATTCCTATATTTCTATGACATATCCCCTTACAACCTGTAAATTTTCTGCTGTCTGGAAGAGACAAATGCTTATATCATATTGTTATTTTTTGGTAGAAGGAGCCCTGAGTCAAGAGAAGATTTGTAATTATCCCAAAATTTCATTGTAAGGCAATTGTATAGCCAAGACTGAAATTCAGGACTACTTAGTTCATCTTTCTCTCAGTTATGCTCTGTTGCCTCCTTTTTAAACATCAGATATATGTATGTATATGTATATATATATAAACATCAGATATATGTATGTATATGTATATATATATAAAATAGATATACATACAGAGGTATTTATTTAAACATAAATATAATTTTTCTGTCTTTTTCTATGGTAACATAAGGTAAGCAAAAATAGTTCAAAAATAGACACACAAAAAAGGAGAGTGACTACATAGTTGAAATACTGTATTTCATTACAATTATACACAAATATTTTTAGACAATCTACAGTATGGAATAGTGGAAAGAAAGCTGACATTAGAATCAGGAGATTCAGGAGGAAAGGCAATAAGTTCTTGGAACTCACAACACAATCACTCCAAAAAATGTCCAAATAACTCCATAGGACAATTCCTAGGAGCAGGAGAACCCACAAAAGAATAGCCTGAGAATATTTTCTAGCCAAAGACAGATTAGAAGGCTGGAAAGAGGGGGCTGCTGTGCCGAGACAGGAGTGGAGCCTATTCCCCGGGTCATGTTGACACAGATTCAGTCCCAGGCAGGCCTCACCAATAAAAGAAACCCCCAGAGTCTCTGAATCAGCTGCAGCACCATTTTCATCTGGAACTAAGCTCATGGTCTGGTGAGAGGACTGAGCAGTTGGCCAGGGGGAGATTACAGGGGTCTCTGCTGGCACTGAGGCAGACCTTGGGTGTTTCACCCCTGTTGGGAATCAGGAAGGAGGCTTGAGTGGTGGTGGCCCAGGTGTGGGAGGAGAGCAGGCTCATCAGAGCTAACAACCACAGCACACAAAGTTTTGCTGCATGGTTAATTAGCAAGTTGGCCTGAGGTTATATATGGACCACAGAACAGGCCAGGTGAGTGTAGAAACTGCCCCTCCTTAAACACTACCTTAAACCCCCTGAAGCTTGGGACAGTACATGCTGGAAACAGTGCCCCACTTTAAGAAGGAGTTAAAAGTAAAGTAAAAGGGGTAGCTAGGTGGTGCAGTGGATAGAGCACTGGCCCTGGATTCAGGAGGACCTGAGTTGAAATTCAGCCTCAGACCCTTGACACTTACTAGCTGTGTGACCTTGGGCAAGTCACTTAACCCCAATTGCCTCACCAAAAAAACCAAACCAAAAAAAAAAAGTAAAGTAAAAGACTGTCAAGATGAGCAGACAGAGAAAGATGAGGACCACAGAAAGTTTCTTTAGTGACAAGGAAGACTAAGGTACCCCCTCAGAAGAGGATAGCAATGTCATGGCTCCTACATCCATGGCTTCCAAGAAAAATATGAATTAGTCTCAGGACACTGAAGCACACAAAAAGGACTTCGAAAATAAAGTAAGAGAGGTAGAGGAAAAAATGGAAAGAGAAATGAGAGTGATGAAGGAGGGTCATGAAAAAAAAAAAAGTCAACAGCTTGAAAAGCCAAATTGGCCAAATGGAAAAAGAGGCACAAAAGCTCTCTGAACAAAATCATTGCTTAAAAATTAGGACTAGAAGCAAATGACTTTATGAGAAATTAAGACACAATTAAGCAAATACAAATGAATTTTAAAAATAGAGGGCAATGTGAAAGATCCCATTGGAAAAACAGCTAACCTGGAAAACAGATCCAGGAGAGATAATTTTAAAATTATTGGACTACCTGAAAACCATGATCAAGCAAAGAGCTTAGACATCATCTTCCAGGAAATTGGCAGAGAAAAATTGCCCTGATATTCTAGAAGCAGAAAGAAACTGAAAGAATTCACCATTCACTTCCTGAAAGAGACCCCAAAATGAAAATTCCCAGGAATATCATAGCCAAATTCCAGAGCTCCCAGGTCAAGGAGAAAATATAGCAAGTAGCCAGAAAGAAATAACAAGTACTGTGGAGCCACAGTTAGGATAGCATAAGATCTAGCAGCTTCTATATTAAAGGCTTGTAGGGCATGGAATATGATATTCCATAGGGCAAAGGAATTGGGATTACAACCAAAAATCATCTACACAACAAAAGTGATTATAATATTTCGGGGGGGGGGGAATGGGACTTCAATGAAAAAGAGGACTTTCATGTATTTCTGATGAAAAGACCTGAACTGAATGGAAAATTTGACTTTCAAATATAAGACCCTAGAGAAGCATAAAAAGGTAAACAGGAAAAAGAAATTTAGAAGGATGTTAAAAGGTTAAACTGTTTTTTAATGATTGGAATGATGCCACCTGATGGAGATTTACTGTAGAAAAGCTCTGCCATGAGGTGAAGGTCTCTGAGGGCAAGACCATGTTTCTTTTCTTTGGCATCAGGAAGTGACATTTGCTTGTGGGAGGAAGAAGGGGGAGCCTGGCGCTCTGACTCATTCTCTTTCCTGTGGACTCTGGTGGAGAGTGGAGCTGGGAATGCTTTCTCCCTTTAATAGGTAGGAATCTAGACCTTTCTTTCTCTCTTTACCGAATTCTTATTCTCCTTAATAAATGCTTAAAAGTCTAACTCTTGCTAAAGCTTATAATTTATTGGCGACCATTCATTAGATATTTTAGATAGTTCAGCTAGAATTTTAGCCCCTAACAGATGGCTCACCATGAAGAGGAAAGCTAAACCTCGGTCTTCTGATCTTCCAGTTGGGTAAGAAATTTCCCCTACACTGTCCCTTTAAACTGCTAAGTACCGGTTGTTTTCCCTTTAAATTTTTTCAAATGGACCTTTTAAACTCCCTAATTACCCTATTTTTTATTTTAGTCTGTTTAACCAGACAAATGGGAGATAAGATCATGTTAATGCTCTGTTTTTGTGGATTTTCTATTTTTATTTTTATTTTTGTTAGAAGAGCCAGCAAGGTGCTCACACAAGGGTGCTCCCCTCTCCCAGCCATGCTTTTTCAGAGAACCTCTGATTTCTGCAGCTTTTCCAAATTCTAACACTAATTGTTGCTCTGATTTTGCATGCCTGGAGGCTTCCCTAGAAGCTTTTAATCCCTTAGAAGCTGGGGAAGGGGAACCCAGGCCTGAGTTTGATTCCTGGGCTGTGCACCATGTGGGAGAGGTGGTCCCCTCCCCTTGTCTAGGGACCCCACCTCCTCCCCCTCCTCTCCTTGATTCTCCTGCCTGGGTCAGGAGATCTAATCCACCTTTCTCAGGTCCTGACCTTGCACATGCACAGCTTTCTCTACCTGCATTTTCAGCCCTACCCCGGCTGAACTGTGATTCTGAGACAACCTTAGAAAACCCTTTAAATTCCAGATATGCTCGTTTTGTTCATAATTTTGCTAATCTGCTTTTGTCTTTAATTAGTAACCTGCTAAAGCATTTGTATTATGAAAGGACCGACAGGCAATATAGAGGGGTTAAAGAAGAAAAACTTAAGCTGAATAAAAATGACAATCATCATCATAGTTCAAGACTCCGCTTCTTTTGCCATGGAAGGGAACATACTTACAGAAATGTAGAATTAAGCAGCAAGGTAATGATATGAGTATTGGGGATTTTAGATACCGGGATCAAGAGTGTTTAGAATTCACTCAGAGTAATAGTATTAGTTCAGAAGTTACATCGAATTTCTATGCTATTACATCTACATTTTGAAATTAATGGTATGGGTTTATTTTCAGAGATTTTCATGCTTTTGAGATTGTATTTTATACTGAGCTTTAAAAAAGAGAATGGGGCAGCTAGGTGGCGCAGTGGACAGAGCACTGGCCCTGGAGTCAGGAGTACCTGAGTTCAAATCCGGCCTCAGACACTTAACACTTACTAGCTGTGTAACCCTGGGCAAATCACTTAACGCCAACTGCCTCACTAAAAAAACAAAAACAAACAAACAAACAAAAAAAAGAGAATATTTGTAAAAGCTTTTTATAGTCATGTGATCAAGTTTATGTTTTATAATACTCTTATTAATATTAAGTTCATATTCATTTAGATTTCCCTAGTTTGAATTTCATTGTCTTTTATTGTTCCATGTGTATTTTCTTCTATTCATTCATCTATCTAATTTAGAAACAATGCAAGATGGTTTTGATTTCATAATACAATGTTAATTCTAGGACTATCGTGCTCCCATATTCTGAGTTGTTTGTTTTTATTATTTTTTCTCTCAACTGATTATTTGACTGAACTCTATAGAGCATTTCCCTGGCAAATTGGTTGCCGTGGCAAGTGTAAATTGATTCTAGAAGTATTATTTTTGATAAGCCTATTCCAAAAAAAAAGAGGGGAACATTTGTAAAAGTTTTCTTTGAGATTTTGTTGTGCTTTAACTTGTATTTAAATATGTTTCGATTTTTCACAAAAGTAATTATATACTTAGTTAAAAAAGGGGTATTATTTGAAATTGTTGCATAATTATATATTATATTCTGAGTCAAGATGTATTCACATTTTTTGTGATCATTTATTATCCTCAATTTTTAAATCCATATGAGACTTGGAATATGGGAACTTATCATTTAAGACATTAATTGCCTTTATTCTGAGTTATCAGATGCCAGTTGGCCAAGATTCCATCCAATCACAAGAGGAATACATGCAAGAACAGACATTGAACTGTCACATGAGGGGAGACATGCATGAAATCAAGGTATGGCCAAGTGAACAGCTTTTGACAAATGTTGAGGCTGGATTCTCTTGGTTTAATATTTCTTTTTTCTTTTTCCCCATAATACTGTACAGATGGCTGGAAGTTTTGATCCCACCCATCTCATTCTTCACCTGGCTTCCATGCCCCCTCCTATATGCCTGATGCCATGGACATCTCAATCCCATTCATCTGATTAAGTCTGACTCATTTTCCTCCAATATGTTTGGTGGCATGGACATATATTCCATCCACCTATTTTAAGCCTGGCATACTGCATGGTTTGAGTATATATTGCTCAAGTGCGGGAATGCTCATATCCCAACATTTCTCTGTTCTTTTATGGTAATCCCCATAATTATCTCAGGTGTCATGATAAATACAGTGTTGAATTTGGCCTTGACACCTGTTACCAATTATATTAGATTTTTTAATTTCTCATAATGGCATGAGGATAATTGGGCATATGATGCAAAAAGTGATGAAACAAAGATAAAAATTATTTTTTAAAATTAATATCACAGGGGGCAGCCAGGTGGCACAGTGGATAAAGCACCAACCCTGGATTCAGGAGTACCTGAGTTCAAATCCGGCCTCAGACACTTGACACTCACTAGCTGTGTGACCCTGGGCAAGTCACTTGACCCCCATTGCCCCACCAAAAAAAAACAAACAAAAAAATTAATATGACAGCAATTGTCTTCTCAATTTACCCTCCATAAGGCAGGGGGGACTATAATAATATTAAGTTTTAAAGAATGTTTCAATTTTTGTTTTATTATATGTTTCATGTGTAACAACTAAGATTCTGAATTCCCTTAGACATGTTTTTGAGAACTTTCATTGTTTGATTTGATTATTGACAAAGCTATTTTAAAGTTGTGTTAAGCTGAATTTTGTAGGAAATGCTCCTGGCTGATTACCAGCATCCACACATCAACCCCTGAAAAGACTTCCATTCCATGACTACACCTAGAGGACATCTGAGAAAAGACTTTCAGAGACTTTAAATGAACACTTTTGTTTTGTTGTTGTTGTTTTTTCTTTTCTCTTTCTAATATATACCATCTGTAACATGTACTCTCTGCATGGGCCCTCCCCTTGCAAGACCAATGTCAAAGTGCCGTTTTATAAGGACAAAAACAAACCCCCCCCAAAAAAAAAAACAACCCTCTGGACAAAACTTTCCTCTCTCCCTTTTCTATATTGATATTAACATATTGTTAGTTAGCATAGTTTATTATATTCTGTTATTTTTGACTGTTTCATCAAAGAAATGCCCTGTTTCTTAAAGAAACAAAGCGAGGACTGTAACTATTAGAATGATGCCACCTGCTGGAGACTTACTGTAGAAAAGCTCCGCCATGAGGTAAAGGTCTCTGAGGGCAAGACCATGCATCTTTTCTCTGGCATCAGGAAGTGATGTTTGCTTGTGGGAGGAAGAAGAGAGAGGCTGGCGCTCTGACTCATTCTGTTTCCTGTGGACTCTGGCGGAGAGCGGAGCTGGGAATGCTCTCTCCCTTAATAGATAGGAATCTAGGTCTTTCTCTCTCTCTTTACTGAATTCTTATTCTCCTTAATAAATGCTTAAAAGTCTAACTCTTGCTAAAGCTTATAATTTATTGGCAACCACTCATTAGATATTTTAGATTGTTTAGCTAGAATTTTAGCCTTTAACAGATTACATTCCTATATGGGAAGATGATATGTCTAACTTATAAGAAATTTCTCAGTATTAGGGCAGATGATAGAAATAAATTTAGACAGAGGGCATTTACTTTTTTTATCTGTGTGTGTGTGTGTGTGTGTGTGTGTGTGTGTGTGTGTGTGTGTGTGTGTGTAGGGGGGGTGGGGGGGGGTGTCAGAGTTGGTTGCCATGCCTGGTGACAAGCAATGTATGAGTGTCTTGTGACTAGGGCCAGATTGGGCTCTGGTCCTCCTGGGTCCAAGGTGGGTGCTTTGTCCACTGTGTCACCTAGCTGCCCCATAATGACATCTTTAGGGTAAAATTGAGGGGTGAAAGGACTGCATGGGGGAAGGGGGAAGCAGAGAGGTAAAATGGTGTGAAATCCTACATAGAAGAAACAGGAAAAGCTTTATGGAGTCAGGGGGAGAGATGGGAGAGGAGTAGGCAGTGAATGAACCTCACACTGATCAGAATTGGCTCAAAGACCTTAATCTCATCAGAATTGGTTTAAGGAGGAATTAACATACATACTCAATTGGGTGGAGTAATCTATCTAACCCTTCAGGAAAGTAGGAGGGGTAGGGGATAAGGAGGGAGGGGTGGAAGAAAGGAGGACAGAGTGGGGAAGGGGGCAGTCAGAAGCAAATGCCTTTTCATGAGGGATATGGTGAAAGAAGATAGATTATAGAGTAAATATCATGGGGAAGGGAATAGGATGGAGGGAAACAGTTAACAATAGTAACTGTGAAAAAGAGAAAAGGAAAAAAATTGTAAAAAAAATATTTATGGCATCTCTTTGCAGTGGCTAAGAATTGGAGACTGAGGGAATGCCCATCAGTTGGGGAATGACTGAAAAAGCTGTAGTGTGTGATTGTGGTGGAATATTATTTTGACGTGGGAAATGACGAGCAGGATGATTTTGGAAAAACCTGGAAAGACTTATATGAACTGATTTATAGTGAAGTGAGCACAACCAGGAGAACATTCTTCAAAGTGACAGCATTAGTGTTCTATGAGCAATTGTGAATGACTTAACTACTCTCAGTAATACAATGATCCAAAACTATCCCAAAGAACTAATGATAAAGCATACTATCCACCTCCAGAGAAAGAACTAATATTGAATGAACACAGACTGAAGCATGCTAATTTGAATTTTCTTCTTTTTTTTCCTGGAGTCTTTTTATATAAAATGACTAATATAATGTTAGATAGAATTGGGAACTCAAAACTTTAAATAAATATGTAAATAAAAGAATCAGGAGGTTCAGTTTTAGTTGAGTCTTTTTCAGTTGTGTTCAATTCTTCATGAGCCCATTTGGGGTTTTCTTGGCAAAGATACTGGAGTGGTTTGTAATTTCCTTCTCCAGCTCATTTTACAAACAAGGAAATTGAGGCAAATAGGGTCAAGTGACTTGCCATGGGTCACACAGCTCATAAATGTCTGAGCCTGGGTTTGAACTCAGGAAGATGTCTTCCTGACTCCAGTTCTGGCGGCATATCCACTGTAACACCTACCTGCCCCCAAATCAAGCAAAGTTAGGTTCAAATCCAGCCTCTGACACTATAGTGACAATAAATTTTATTAACTCAATAAGATAACTTAGCATAACTGATTATAAATATAAGTTCTATTAACTTTATTTAAGATAATTTGTTAATTTAAAATGTTATTTTAAGCTTTTGTGATGGAGCTCTTTTTTTTTTTTAAAGTGAGGTAATTGGGGTTAAGTGATTTGCCCAGGGTCACACAGCTAGTAAGTGTTAAGTGTCTGAGGCCAGATTTGAACTCAGTTACTCCTGACTCCAGGGCCGGTGCTCTATCCACTGCGCCACCTAGCTGCCCCTATTGAGCTCTTTCTAATAGCTTATTTTTCTATACATTCTTTTTTCTTTTTTGAGGGATGATTATTATTTGTATTAAGCTTCCACAGAATGGCAAAAAGGCAATGTGAAATGGGGGAATCCCACAATTCTTCATGTTGACCAGTGGATATAGCACTGGCTCTGGGGTTCTATACAACATCCAGAGTCCTTTTCCCCCAGTTTATCAAGAATAGATAGCCTCCTATTATGGAACAGGAGGACTAGAATGATTTTTTTCTCTATTTCTACTTTACCCTCTTGTTCTAGAACTTCAGAGCAATTTTCTTTAATAATTCCTTATAATAATGCATCAAGATTCTTTTTTTATCATAACTTTCAGTTAGTCTAACAATTCTTTTTAGACATTGCTTTTCAATAATAAGAAAAGCACCTGGGGGCGGGGGGGGCGGCTAGGTGGTACAGTGCATAAAGCACCAGCCCTGGATTCAGGAGGACCTGAGTTCAAATCTCGCTTCAGACACTTTGACACTTACTAGCTGTGTGACCCTGGGCAAGTAATTTAACCCTCATTGCCACAAAAAAACAAAACAAAACCAAAAAAAAAGAAAAAGAAAAACACCTGGATGACCTGATATATTAAGCAACATGTATGCATTCATAAATGAATCCTAAACATATGTGGGCCTTCTGATAAGACAGATCACCAGTGGAATTATTATAAACCAATACCACTTGAATTATACAGAAAACAGCTTCAGATCACCCATAGCTAAAAGTACAAACATAATGAGCAAAGTCTCCAACCTTCAGTCTGTTTGTAAGCCATGAATGGATCTGACTTCTGCCTTTCCCCCACACTTGAGATTCCAGCAGCCCATGTTGGCCTGAGGGCAGGGCTAATTGGCAGAGACATGGTCATAGCACCTCAGAGAGAGTAGACTCTTAGACAGCAGCTGGGCAAAGAAGTAGCCTTGTCTAGAGTACAGTGTGAAAGAGACTTGTCAGAACCTCTAAATTCAGGTTGATGGTTTTCTCTTAGAGGAGAGTACTATATGCATGCTTGGATTAATAGAGAGTGACTGCTTGCACTGGGAAGTATAAATCTAATTAGTGTTAAGTATAAATTACAGTAGCATAAAGTACAGTAAATCTGTTGTCCATAGATTGTAACCTTATGGACATGTACTGGCAATGTGACTTTAGGTAAGTCATTCAACTACTCAGTGCTATAGGAAACTCTAAAACTCTGAATTTCAAAGACAAGGTTGATCTATCCTGGTATAGGATGTTACTTGCTAGGGCTTTATATACTAATGAAATTACAAATCCAGCACCCCCCCCAAAAAAAAATTCTACAGGGTTTATAATTGCATAATGAAATTAATACAATGACACAATGGTGACTTAGTAGTAATAACATTCAGAGAATTACAGTATGACAAAATCTCCGTCAAAAGTGACTTTAGTGACAATCTAGACCAACTCATATGTAACTAAGACTCTCCTTGAAAATATATCTTACAAATAATCATCCAGCCTTTACTTGAAATACCTCCAGTGGATTATGAATGTTGTACCTCCTAAGGCAGCTCATTTTGCTTTGGGGTGGATCTAATTGTTAGGAAATGTTTCCTTATATTAAGTCTTTATTTGTCTCCTTGTATTTTATCCCTCGTTACTCCTAATTCTTTCCTCTGGGACTAAGTAGAACAAGACTAATAACAATTCTTTCCTCCATCAAATACTATATGATGGCTATTATACTCAGCTCACCCTTCAGAATATTCTCTATGTCCTTCAACCAATATACATCAACCCTCAAAAAGCATAAACTTAAGACTATTTGCAACCTTGTTGTCTTCCTCTAGACACTGACCAGTTTTTCCATGTCCTTTCTAATATGAGCAGAGATGCATGATATGGTTTAGCAAGGACAGAATTTAACAAAGTTATCATCTTGTTTCTAAAAGCTATGCTTCTCTTAATTCAGTCTTCTGTCCCATTTCCTTAATTATCATATTGTACTATTGACCCATTTTAAGCTTGAAAACCATAGAAACCACTGACCTTTCTCAGAAAACCTACCATATAGTCCTATCTCACTATCATATTCTTGTAAAGTGGATTTTTTGAAATCCAGGTTTAAGGTTTTAAATGTATCCCAATTAAATTTCATCTTACTCCAATCAGTCCATTGTTCTGACCTGGAGAGATTTTTTTGAATCCTGATTCTGTCATTCAGTGTGCTAACTGCACCCTCTGCCCCCAACCCTGCGAGCTATTTGTCATCTCCAAAGTATATTCTATGGTTCCAAATGGATGCACTATTCTTCACTCCCTGTTGGGATAGTCTAGTAAGTAGCTATATATTCTACTTAGAGAGAGTGATCACAGTTTAGCATAGTAGTAGATGTAAAGTTGTTTGGAATTAAAGTTTTTCCATATAAAATTAGGCATTACTCCCGCTTTAAAATTTCTGAGAACATCTGAGCTGAGAGCGGAGAGGAAAGAAATTTTCACTCTACCTCTAGACAGTATTCAAGACATTTTGTAAATTTCACTATGCTATTTAATTGAAGTAAAGTGTAATTAAACACCCCCCAAAATTGTATCTGAAATTACAGAAAGGCTTTAAAAAATTTTTAATGTGTGCTATGAGCAAAACACATTTTTATACTGATGAGATTTTAATTAGACACATTTTCCATTAGCCAAGATTAGGAGCTGGATTACATCTTCACATTTTGAAACATTAAACCATGATGAAAAGGGTGGTGAAAAGGAAAAAATAGCACACAAAGTTCTCCTGCATCTGGGGATATGCTAACACACATCTGAACAAAGAGAGCTGACTTTTCCCTACCCCTGCTGATGTGTTTGGGTTTATCTGTTAAAAAAAAATATAAGACAGTCAGTGTTTATATATTTGGAGAGATTTGTTTTGAAATATTTACATAGTATAAACTCCTTAGACATTTTAAGGAGGCTTTGTGAAGTCCCCTTAAAGTTTGTCCAGAACACTTTATGGACACAGTTTGGCACTACAATGGTAAAGTCTTTCATGGCCTAAAGGAGCATTATGCTACCACAACATTCTGAACTAATGAAATAAAGAAATTGGGGGAAGTAACAGGAGGAGGAGTTACAGCCATTTCTTATGACTTTTGTCATTTTTGTCATCTAGTATCATATGTTAGTTTTTAATCATTGTTTTTCAATGATAATGATTATGAGGGTAGTGGTGATGGTGATGGTGGTGGTGGCGGTGATAATGATAATGATTATGGTATGGCTTTGCCAATAATAGTTACAATGCTGTAGCCTACTGGAATCATGAATTTAGAACTGACAGTTACTCTGTGGAATTTTGAATCCACCCTTCTTATTTTACCAGTAAGCAAACTGAGCCAAGAACTTCAGTGATTACCACAAGTTTACAGATTCAGTAGGGGACAAAGACAGAATATGAATTTAAGTCCTTTAATACCCAAACCAGTATTCTTTCCAATGAACCATGTTGCTAAGGTGGCTGAGAAAGAATATAAGTAAAGCATATATCTTTTTCAATGTTTACAAGTAATGAAAGATACACTTTAAGATTTTGATTGTTTTTATTGATGTGGACACTCTTTCCAATGGTGCATATCACCATGCATCAGTACCTTCTCATCAAGAGCTATTTTTGTCCATGTCTTCCCATAAACTCTCCATATTAGATCCAACAAATGTGTTTGAGTTCTTCCCGTAGGTCTCATTGATAACTCCATATCCAAGTCATGTTGCAGCCAGGACAAAGTTGGGGCAAAGTAGGAGGTAGATATTTCCTTTGGAGTGGGAACATTCTTTGGGAGGGAGGAGGGAAGGAGAGAAGGAGGCAGGGAGGCAGGGAGGCAGGGGGGCAGGGGGACAGGAGGGAAGGAAAATCTCAGACTGTCTCAAGTCATGGTGGGTCAGTGATCTAAATTCATTGAAAGAGTATTCATGCAAAAAATCTGTCCTTGAGGTATTGATATTAATAGCTAGAGGATCATTGAACAGTCATGTTATGATTACATATAACAAAGAATGTTGCTTAAACTTAATATAGTAACTGCTTATTAAGCACTTCATTCATTCATGCATATGCTAACCAAATGCAGCCAATGAAGCAGGCATGTCTGTATAGCTGAAGAAGCAAGACACTTCAAGGGAGACACAAAAGATCATATATTCTAGTTGAATCAAACCATCGCCACCACCTCAACCACTACTTCCCCTCCAATCCCAATCAACAAAGACCAGGACCTTAAGCTCTAAAGCTTTGAGAATAGCAGTGACTTCCTAATTACCAGACCTGCTTCCATCTGAGTCCCCAAAGCCATCATATGGGAGGAACCCCTTTATAAAAGGAGGTTGCCATTCTCGCCAACATTAACACCAACCTCTTACCAACTACCACTAGTGGGGAAACAAACCTAAGACCCTTCAGAAAGGCAGCTTTTCGCCCCACCCCCAATTACCAGCCCTGTTTCTAGAAAACAGCAAGTCTTAAGGGGAGGCATGGTCAAGCAGTATTCTCTGTGAATGCCATAACCCTTGCCTTCTCAGCAGTCACTGAAAACTTGGAAAAGTTCTCACTAACAAAGTCCTTTAGTTATGTTAAATCTTTTAACATCATAAATGAGTATAATTTTATTAGTGAATTTAAAATGATGCATTACTATCTGGTTTGTTGCTGTACCCTAAGAATATGCCATCGGATTTGTGGCTGAAACTTCTGATATTCTCATCAGAATGTGAGCTCCTTGAGCACAGGGATAATGGTGCTTTTTCATTTGTTCCTACAGGCTTCACAAATAGTTTTGCCCACAGCAAGCACTTAATAATAAATGCTTTTTTATTCATTCATAAGTTCATGCACTCATATGCTACCTTGCTTAAGAAAAGCCTTTAGGACTACATTTTTCCCTTAATGTCAGATATTCTTGTAATCAAGAAATAACCCAGGGCAGCTAGGTGGCACAGTGGATAAAGCATTGGCCCTGGATTCAGGAGGACCTGAGTTCAAATCCGACCTCAGACACTTGACACTTACTAGCTGTGTGACCCTGGGCAAGTCACTTAACCCTCATTGCTTTGCAGAAAAAAAGAAAGAAAGAAAGAAAAAATAACCCATCAGAGTCTTCTGTTCTCTATACAATTCATTCATTTGTGTAGCTTTGAAGAAATGGTCAGTGATAAAAAAAAAATTTCCCCTAAAGCCAGCCTATTCTTTTCTCATGTTTTCAACAATAATACTCTTGACATATAGACTTAACCATTTCCGTAAATATATATCTTATATATATATATACATATATATATATATATACTCACACACACACACACACACACACACACACGAGAAAGTAAGCATATTAACTGATAAAGACCAACTCTGATTATAACCATTTCTCATAGAATTTTAAAGCACATTAAAAGCAGTCAACACAATGAGAAGACCAAAATAGTGAAGAAACTGTTGTCCATAAAATACTTAATCTGCTCTAGAGGAAAAAATCGGGTCAGCCAAGGAGGACTATAGCAGTTGGTATGAAAAGTGGAAATAATTCTTTTTCAGATAGACACTTGTCCCTAGGAGTTGGCCTGAGCCAATTCAATGAACTTAGATACTTTCTACTTTCTAATTTTTAAAATATGACTCCCTTACAATAGTTTGGATATTTAAGTCTCACATCTAAGACTACTGCACAGAATAAATTCTTAAGAGCATAATTTATCCTTACTTTCCATTTCTTCCCCGCCACCAAAGTGTAAAAATCATGTTGATAATGATTTTACTTAATTTTCCATTGATCTGTTCATGAGAAATTATTCAAAAGTCACTAGGTAAAGATGATGTCACTAGAGAGGTCCTACTATTAACCTTGATATTCTGTTAAGTTCAAGACCCAAGAAATAAGTAGTCTTACAGTGCCTTAACATAGATATGCAAGGACAGTACAATAAAGAGAATTTATTGATTGGGGAATATAGGATCTTATGAAATAAGCAGACTTTATAGTAAAGACTTCATTGTTTAACATGTTGGTTTTTATTCTATTTCAACATTCTACCAAAAGTACAAAGCACCAATATTCTCAGAGCAGTCATTAGAGAAAATGGCACTTGGTGGAAATTTCTTGTAAGCGGGTCTGGAGATGGGAACATGGTGTCTAAAGTATATGTCATCTTTGTGTATGGTTGAGAATAGAAGTGGCTTCCTAATTACCAGACCTGCTACCATCTGAGTCCCCAAAGCCATCAAATGGGGGGTAAGCCCTGTGTAAAATGAGGTTGGACAGGTTAAAGAAGATATGAGGACTAAGGAGGTTGGAAAACTAAGAGTTAGAATGCTGTAAGGGGGCCAAGGTCTAGAGTCTTCCTGGTTACAAGTACTAATTCTTGCCACCCAGCTACCACTTATAGATAAATAAGCTGAGGTTCAGAGAGGTAAATTAATTCTTCCAAGATAATGCAAGTAGAAAATAACAATGTCAGGATTTGAACTTATATACACTGACTCTAATTCTAGCTATATTTTAACTACATGATGACAAGTATAATCCAGAAGACGGAGAAAAGGGTTAGGGCTAAGTTTTTAATGGCAGTGGTGATAGGCCCTATATATATGAAAATTAACTCCCTTTGCTGCTACTGCCCCAAACTAATCTCACAATGATCTCAGATGTCTCACCTACCATGGGTGATAGCCTAGGTAACTTGTGGGTATGTCAGGAGGAACAGATTTAGAAGATGGAAAAATTCAAATTGATGCAAGGATTATTTAGATTCTCTGGAGCAATGATGCACTTGAGGAAATGAGGACAATAAGCAATCCTACCAAATGAGAAAGACAATAAACAAATGTAGGAGAGAGTAAAAAGGATAATCTGTTCTGTTTACAAACTGGTATACTTAGGCACATAGGCATGCTTATGTATGTGTTTATAAGTATATATGCATCATAGATGCTTGTATGTATGTGTATTGTGTGATTCAAATATGTGGAGTTTTGGCAACATTTCTGATCTAGCCAAGAATTACTGAAAGATTGGTACTGAGTACTAATCAAGACTCTTCTGGTTGACTGAGAAGTCAAGAAGACAAATGGCACAGGGGAGACTGAGCTGGAGCTGAGTGTGACTATAACAGGTAAATGAGCATCTGGAGATGGATTGCACAGGTGACCTTGTGAGTCTTAGAAGGTTAGAAGACCCCTCAGAGATCTCCCTCAGCAACTATAGTCATTAACAGTGACTGCTGAAGGCAATAGCAGCAGTAGCAGAGGCTGGTGAAGAACCAGTACAGAAGGGTGATTGGCTTGATCCAGCCTAACAGTAGATTGACCTATCAGTCATAAGCCTATGTTCTGAAAGGAGCTAGCCAAGCTGAACAAGGGAGTAATTCATCCATTACAGATGTTTTGCTCAAAAAGAAATTGGTAAAAATGACTCAAAGGGAGAAAAGGACTCCCAGGGTCCAAAGTTGTGAGGTACCTCTAATCCTGCATGTTCCCTACCTGTGTACCTTACTTCCTTCATACCAACTCCTCTAAGCATGAACTCACTCTCCCTGGGGACCTTGTACTTGCAAGGGGAAAATGGGTACTCAGTTTGGGGAATGGTTTTGTCAAATTTTTCCTTTCTATAATTTCTACCTAAATATGTTTGTAAAGGATGTTCATATATCTGTATATGTATATTTATGTATGCACACACTAACATACTGATGGGCACTGTACCTATGATTTCATTGGTAAAAAGAGTTCCCAGAAAGAAACATTGGTCATCACTTTCTCTGAAGCTCAGGATCTTAGAGAGCTGCTCCAATAACTGAAAAGCTTAAAGATTTCCCCCGACTCATAAAGCCAACAATTTTTAGAAGCCAGACTTAAACGAGGTCTTTCTGACCCCAAGGACAACTCTCTAACCACCCTAGTATGCCAGCTTTCTATTTATTTTTGAAATAATTCACATCCAAACAGTTCTGATATTATCAGTCACAATAATTCTAGATCCTTCTAGCTCCAATAGTGCATGCACACACACACACACACACACACACACACACATGCACATGCACACACACACAATCACACCCCACATAGATAGTCATGGATTTAAATATATAGGTAACTAGATGTCTTTTATTCAAATCTTATTCTGACCATCATGGAATTCAGGGGAGCCTTGCTTCTAAAGGTTATTCCAAGAGGGCACACACTCTGGCCCTGAAAAAATAGAAGAAGGTCTCCAAGATCCTGATGAAAGGTAGTTAATCTGGGGAGCCAATATGGCAGAGGAAAGACATTAAAAACACAGAGCTTGTGACACAATTACCCCCAAAACAGCAATAAAACAAGCCCTGGAGTGGAAAAACCCACAAAAAGACTCTGAGATTATTTTCCAGATTAAAGGGGGCCATATTGGCCTGTGAACAGAATCCAACCTCCCCCACCCCCATCCTGCCAACATAGACCCCAAACACCCTGCACAAGGGGAAATTATACCCAGCCTCCAAATCAGCTGCAGTACTGGCGTCTTCTGAAACTAAGTTTACCATCAGCTGAGAGGGCCAAACAGCTGGCCCAGGGCATGGAAAACACAGGGGTGTCTGTGGGACCTGAGGAGGAGTTCAGATATCCCACCCCAGCAAGGAACCAGGAAGAAATCTTGAGTGGCTAGATCAGGAAGGGGTGCAGGCTCATAAAATCTAAAAAGTGGGAGGGGAGGGACATTAAGGGTGGGGGAGAAGAGGGAAAGGAGGGAAGGGCAGATTGGGGGAGAGAGAGCAGTAAAAAGCAAAGCACTTTTGAGGAAGGTCAAGATGTTCTGTATAACTGCACAAGTATAACATATTGAAATGCTTGATTTCATAGGAAGGGTTGAGGAGGGAGGGAGGAAGAAAAATTTAGAATGCAGAATTAGCTCAAAGACCTTAATCTCATCAGAGTGGGCTCATGGAGGGAATAACATTCACACCCAATTGGGAAAAGTAATCTATTTAACCCTACAGGAAAGTAGGAGGGGAAAAGGATAAGGAGGGAAGGGTGAAAAAAGCGAGTGCAGAGCTGGTGAGGGGACAGTCAGAAATAAAATGCTTTTGAGGAGGAATAGGGTAAAAGAAGATAGAGAAATAGAGTAAATATCATGGGAAGGGAATAGGATGGAGGGAAATAGCCATGATGATTGATTATAATGGCAAAACATATGGTACCTACTTTCTCAAGTTTAAGGTACTATATACAGGTTATGATGAACAGGATACTATCAGAAAAACCTGGAAAGACCTACATGAACTGAAGCAGAGTGAAATGTGCTGTATACAAAATTACAGCAATAGTATAAGATGATCTGCTGGGAAACATGTGGGTATTTTCAGCAAGGCAATGATCCAATATAACCCTGAAGGAATTATGAAAATTGCAACCCATCTACAGAGAAAGAATTGATGGTATCTGAAAACAGATGGAAACCCATTTTTTTTTCAATTTTTTCTTTGACAATTCCTTAATCTGAAGTTTTGTTTTTTTAACTGTTTTCTCTCACAACCTATTTAATATGGTAATGTTTTCCATGACTACTCATGTATTTTGAATTGCTTGAGTTCTTGTGGGTTGGGGGGTGGGAACAGAAGTTGGAACACAAAGTTTTTAAAAACTTTAAGTCAAAATTTGTTTTTACATATATTTTGGAAAACAATAAAAGGAAAATGAAAGTTATTTTGGGACTCAATAGTTCCACAACTTTGCCTACTGTAATGATTAGAATGACGCCACCTGCTGGAGAGTTACTGTAGAAGAGTTCTGCCCATGAAGCGAAGGTCTTTGAGGGCAAGACCAGGAGTCAGGAAGTGACGCGGGCTAGTGGGAGGAGGAAGGAAGAGACTGGCGCTCGCTCTCGCTCTCTTTCCTCTGGACTCGGGTGGAGAGCGGAGCTAGAAATGTGCTCTCCCTTTAATAGATAGGAATCTAGGCCTTTCTCTCTCTTTACCAAATTCTTATTCTCCTTAATAAATGCTTATAAGTCTAACTCTTGCTAAAGCTTATAATTTATTGGCGACCACTCATTAGATATTTTAGACAGTTTAGCTAGAATTTTAGCCCTTAACACTTCTAATATTGGATGTCACTTCTCATATTTGAGTCTCGGTTTCCTCATTAGTTTCCTCATCCTCAGTTTTCCTCAACAGACCCAGGGTATTAGACTATATGACTTTTCAGTTTCCTTCAGTCCTTAGATTTTGCTACACATTCATGATTGGATTATGGTACAAACAATGAGGGATGGATGTTATTTATATATACTTAAAGAAATAAGGATATTTACAGTGAATGAATAAGAATATATATATATATATATTATATATATATTATATATATTATATATATGTGTGTGTGTGTATATATAGAATATATATATATGTGTGTGTGTGTGTGTGTGTGTGTGTGTGTGTGTGTATGTATATGTATATGTGTGGATATACTTATTTATTTATTTATCAACTACTTATGAAGTGCCAAGCACTAATGTAAGAGCTGGAGATAAAAATACAAAAGCAAAGACAGTCTGTGTCCTCAAGAAGCTTACATTCTAATGTGCAAAACAGCACACCTAGGAAAGTAGAAGAAAAGATGGAATAATTTGGTCTTCAAACTTATAGGAGTGGTGAGTAGAATCATAGAGAAGTATACTTCTTTTAGGAGTTATGGCAGAATTTATTTAATTATGGTTCTAGAACTAGAGAGCAGAATAGCCTGGGTTAAGGAGGAGGAAAAGGAAAGGGTCTAAGGTATGAGAGAAGAGGTAAAGTAAGGAGATAGCCAGAAAGTAGAGAAAACCAGAAAGCATGGTGGGGATCTGCCTGAAATAGTGAGTGGAATGGGGCAGTTATCAATCAATACAATAGGACTACAGAGTGGAAGATAGCACTTGATATAAAAGTTTACAAAATCAGAGTGTATGAAAGTTAACAATTCACAGTGACAAGTTCAGAGTGTCATATTCATTACCTTACCTACTGGCATTTAAAGTCATGATGGTCAGTTTCTCTATATTCCCTAGGCAAGATCCTTGATATATACACAAGGCAGATGTGTAGCCTTTTGGCTTGCTATCCTCAAGTCCATCTGTTTGGCTGAAATACTGCTAATATGTTGATCAGACACCTGCCCTAGGTCAGAGAGATAAGCAATGAAGGATTTTTAGTTGCATTTTGGAAAATAAGCAACCCATCATTGAAATGGTGACATCCCTGTTTTAATAGGCAAGACATTTCCTTTTTTTTTTCTTTGTTGTCAGATGGCAAGACAGTATAACTGTATCTGATATTGTGGTGCAAATTAAAGGATATGTCTAATAAATCCTTTTCTAAGTTGTACCATCAAAAGAAAGCTTTTTAGAGATAAAAATTTTAGTTGTGTCTTTATGGCAGGATCAAGGATATCTGCATAATTTTATTATACCCATTAACATTTATATTCTAAAATAAATAAGCAATATCTGAAAAATGGAAGAAAGAAAAGATTATATTTTCTTATTCATCCAGACACCAGTAGGATTTTATAGCAAGCAGATCAGAAAAAGATTGAACCCATGGACTATGTAAATGTACATCTTAATTCCCCTCTTGAAAATTCAGTGGTGAATAGATTTTGTCTGGAGAAACAGAATTGACTGGAGAGATATATTTAATAATAAGTTGGCATTTCTAGCCACCAGCCTGATTCTTTTCCACAAGAAGGTTCTACGAGGTGCAAGACAATTCTTCGTATCATGTCATTGTAGATGGAAAGTTGGAAGGGCCACAGGCCAGTTAATCTGTTCCTCTCATTGTAAAGTAGAGGCCATCAATGCATTGATAGACTAAGTGACCTGCCCATTGTCAGATAAATTATCAACATTCATTGTGAATATCACATAGATAGATGTAGATGGCATCTACAGATATATAATTATATATAAGTATGGGAACAATTTATGTATAAAGTAGTTTGCAAACTTTGAAGTAAGCATCATCAACACCACCACCAACAACATCATCTGAATCTTAATTCAAATAACCTTAAGAAGTTACTTCCCCACAGGAATTGAACAGAGATAATTGGCTACTACATATAGTTATTGACTGTGGACAAGAAAAGAATCAAGCAACAGATTTTAAAAGCAAGGAAGGCTATATTGTCAATTATATCTGAGTCCAGAGACCACTGAAGTAACTTTTCCCTTAAAGCAGGAGGATCTTTTCTGACCACGCACTCCCATTCTGAAGTATAACTTCCCTTTCAAATCTTGATTTTCATGGGAAGGAAAATAGTTCCTCACCTTGCTCAGAAAGAGTTGTCCTGATATATACATACATGTGTATGTGTGTATGTATATGCATATATCTATATATATATTGTAGAGATGTGTATATATGTATATGTTTATATCCTGATATGTGTGTAGGTATGCATGTATGTATATGACAGTATGTACACATATATACATGCATACATATACATAAATACACACATATATGGGAGGCTGAGGGCAGTGGGTGGAGTGTAGAGATTTATGTGTGTGTATATATATATATAATATATATCTATATATCAGGATATATGCACATGCACATATACACACATGCACACACATACACATATATACATGGAAATTAATATAAGTGTGTATTTGGTCTCAGATTCTTGTACCAGGCTTATAAAGTGCAACAGAAATCCCTCCTCCCCCACCCTGCCCCACACAGACATGCATTTTGTTATAATGATTCCAAACCCATTCACTTATGTGAGATTTAAAATTGGAAATATGATCATAAATCTCCCCTACTTAACCTTTCCCTTAATTTATCTCCCAGACTAGTAAATGGAAGAAGCTTTTGGTTTTCTAGATAGACCTTTTATTGTTATGGTAGTCACAAGGTGATGTTGATTAGAAGGATAGGAAAGTAGAAACACAATACAAATCGTCTTAAGTCTAAGCTTAGTCTATATTCCTTATAAAAACTCACCTAAACCAAAGGCCACCTTTGGAGAGAGAGAGACCCGTCTGTGCAGCGCAGTCAGGAGACCAGCAGAGCAGGAAAAAGCCCCACTTCCGTTCTCCCCACCCCGGAAGTCGAGTGCGTAGCAGGCAGTCTGACGTGCGCAGCAGGTGGACTGTTGGTCTCCTCCCCAAAAGGGTGGTCCTTCAAAAACTGGCGTCTTTCAGTTATCCTAACCGACTGTTAAAAAACTTTCATAATTTTTTACCACACTTAGATCAGCTTGGTAGATATCTCTTTATCCTTCTAACCCACCATTCTATAGATGTAAACATTAAGTAAACAAACAAATGAAGAAACAAACAAAAAAGTAAAATAAGATTCATAACATGATTTCTGTTAGCTAGTAGGATTTTATCATATATTAAAATCATAGCCATGAATGTAAACACTTAAGGGAAAGAGATGTCACTCCCTAATACTCATTATAGTTATCCCTTCCACATTGTGACTTTCCCCATCACAGTTCTGATATACCACAAGTCAGCCTAAGAAATTAAATGGTAATTTTTAGGGAGATTTGGAAAAGCCACAGATGACATGCGAAGGCCAGTAGAAGACAACAGAGCCTATTACCAAACACAACCCAAATTTTACAATAAGGCACTGTAAACATTGAATAAAAGCAAAAGAAAAAAAGAAAAAAGTCAGACCTTCTCTGATTCAAAAGGAGAGTCAAAAAATTCTATGCAGATTTTCCATATTGGAGGGGATGGGGTGCCATACTCTTTCTTTCTTTCTTTTTTTTTTTTTTTGCGGGGCAATGAGGGTTAAGTGACTTGCCCAGGGTCCCACAGCTAGTAAGTGTCAAGTGTCTGAGGCTGGATTTGAACTCAGGTCCTCCTGAACCCAAGGCCAGTGCTTTATCCACTGCACCACCTAGCTGCCCCAGGATGCCATACTCTTAATCCCATGATGTAGAAGGCATAACTTTATACTTTTCAAGATTGTTTTTAATAAGACAATGGAGAACAGATAGTAAATGGGTGAACTAGACTTACTTAGGTAAATCCACTTTTTACTAGAGTAGAGGAGTGAGGAGGAACATGTAAAACCATCTCTTTTATAGATTCTTGCAATCTAGATGTCACCCAGCTCCTAATTTGTACAAGGATCATTCTCCATTAGTCTACCACAGGAATCATTGCAGCCTCATTTACATTTTTTCATCAATTTACTCTGATATTTTCCTCCTATTTGATTTTAATGGCATCCTGCTTCTCCTGTCTGCTTACTGGGAGTGGCTTCCTGCTTTTTCTAGCATCTACTAGACCAGGGTCAATAGTATTCTGGGTAGTCTGCCCCAAGTTATCTAAAAGGCCCTCAGAACTTGAAGAATATCTAGCTAACTTCCATCCAGAAGCTCCAGGACCCATCTATCCCCATCCACGTCCAAGGCTCTGTGGGCTGGACCCAAATATAACTTTTCCTAGACCTGAGCAGAGCAGCTCTTCTCATCTGCTGCCCCAATTTGTCACACTTCCTCCTCAATTCCATCATCTCCAGGTAAGCCAAAGGCCAGCCAAGGCCATAGGGAGGAACTAAAGAGGGAGAAGGGTACTGCAGAAAGATTTCAGAGTAGAATTAATCTGACCAGACACAAGCAACAGGCAATAAATGAAAGGGAAGAACATCTCAATCAAAAAGAGTAATCAGCGTATCATAGGACCTACATATGGAAGGGATCTCAAAGTACAGCTGAATCATTTTACAGATAAAGAACCAGGAAGGTTAAGTGTTTTGCCCAAAATACATCAGACCGCAAGCCCTAGAGGCTGAATTTAACTCAGGTCCAGCTCTAGAAGCAGCTAGGTGGCACAATAGTACATAGAGTGCTGGGCCTGAAGTCAGGAAGACTCATATTCTAGAGTGCAAATCTGAACTCAGATACTTACTAGCTGTGTGACTCTGGGCAAGCCACTTAATCCTGTTTGCCTCAGTTTCCTCATAACTAAAATTACCTGAAGAAGGATACGCCGAGCCACTCCAGTATCTTTGCCAAGAAAACCCCAAATTCGGTCCCAAAGAATGAAGAGTTGGACACGACCAGAATAACTGAACAACAATAAAAATGATCTTCCCTTAAATAAAGGGTAACTATCATTCCCACTTAAACCCCCTGATGGAATTTATGACAATGAGAATTGAAGAAAATAGCTCTTTTCAGATTACCATCATCTCTCTTTTTAAACAGTAATTAGATATGTCAATTAGGAGACAATATTGTGATTTTTTCTTTTGCTTTCTCTGATTTCATTGGTATAGGGAATCCCCAATAAGAAAAGTCCCTCTACAAATGCAGATAAGCAATTATTCTGAACCTTATATTCGTCAACTGTTGCCTGGGGCATAGAAAATTAAACTAACTTGATCGGTGTCTCATAGGACATGTATGCAGGGCTTTTTGACTGTAAAGTCAGGTATCTCTGTCCTAATCCACTCACTCCCTCTCTTTCCACTCCTCCCTCCCCTCAAATCTATACTTCATAACTTTTCAGCAACTATTTTCCTTGTGACTAGAATTAGCCTTGTTTTTCTTACTTTAAAAAAACACAACCCTCTTCTGTAACTCATTATCACCTAATGATTAATATTCAAACACCTTTCCCTGTTATTCAAAGATTTTGACAATCAGTGTCACCCGACTTTGCTATCCATCCCTCTTCTTCCTCTCTATAACTTATACTGCTTACTTTCACAGACTTGATGTCCCTGGACATCACAATGCTTTCTCATCTCTCCTTTTGTCCACACTGTTCCCAGCACATGAAATGTTCTTCTTGTAGCCCATTTGTCTGTGAAATTCCTACAATCCAATTTGCACATTATATTTTTCATGAAAATTTTTCTAATCCATCCCCTTTCTGATCATCTACCCCAGCCCCCACATTGGTACAGAATCTTTTATTTTCAAGTTTTACCAAGTATTTGGTTAGTTCTCTTCTTATCATGAATTTATGATGCATTGTTGTATATTACATTGCTGATATATGTTTGTACACATGTATATATATATATATTTATACATACACATACATGTCATAGTCATATCCCTTTACTAGAGTGCAAATTTCACAAGGCCAAATCCATGACTTGTATCCCCAAGTAACAAGTATAGTCTTCTGCATATATTCAGTATATAATAGATGTTTACTGAACTGAATTGACCCAAGGATAGATCAATTTCTGACAGGTTTTATCACTTCATTTTTGATACTCAAAGCTTTTGTGTGTCTTATTTTAGAGCAGATATTTTTCTTGGAGAAACTTAGATGTTTTCAGAGAAGGAAAAAGGTCTCGTGTTATTTATTTTAAATCTCAAAGTAATTCAATAAAATTATTATATCTTTTTTAGCCAGGAATATTTATATGTATATTTTTAATATAGTCTTTTCTCATTATCATCAGATATTTTTATTAGAATTCTTTTTAGCTTGCTTTGGAAATTGATTCATTAATTTTGTTGTAAATGTATATATCTCTATGTGTGTATGTATATATACGTCTACATATATGTGTGTGGGTATGCATGTATGCATTTTTTCCCGTTTCTAGACTATTGTTAAGCATTATTAGCCTAGGTGATGCAGGTGATAGAGTAATGGGCCTGGAGTCAGGAGAATATGATTTCAAATCCAGCTTCAGATACTTACTAGTATAGGGCCGAGGCAAGTAATCGAACCTTTACTTGTATCAGTTTCCTCCTCTGTAAAATGGGGGTAATAACAGCAGCTACTTTCAAGGTTATTTCGAAGATCAAACGAAATAATGCCTGGCACATAGTATACACTTAACTGTTTTTATTCTTTCCTCCTTCCTTTTTCTATCCTTCCTTCATTTTCTCTTTCCTTCAAGCTATCCTTCCTTTTTTCCTCCCTCCTATCTTCTTCCCTTCCTTTCTTCCTTTTTTCCTTCCTTCTTCCTTTCCTTCCATCCTTATTCCCTTTCCTTCCTTTGCTTCCTCCTTTCTACCCATCCATCATTCCTTCCTCGTTTCTTCACTTCCTTTCATCCTCTTTTTTATTCCTTCTTTTGTTACTCCCTTCCTTCCCTCATTCCTTTCTTCCTTCCTTCCTATTATAGGACAAGTGAGAATGACTAGTGTTCAGGCATCTGAGAGAGGAGGACTGAGGTTCAAGCCCTGCCATACTCTCTCTTTAATGGGGGAATTTAATTAAGTAAACTTACATCTCACTTCTCCAGGAAACTCTAAACAAATTGAAGAATTACATCCCTTCATTAGCAGAAGGAGCTTCCTTGCAGATGGTTTCCTAAGGGTGCCTCTGCAGGGATGAACTCATAAGTAAATCAATCATTTCACTAAAACAAGCATGAAGTAATTGCCTAGAGATGAACAAACAAAAGTAAAATAATAACAGCCCTTGGGGTGCTTGCATGAAATGGGGAAGGAGAGGTACAGCATGCACATTTATAAATTAACACAAAATAAATGTGAGGTAATTTTTAGCCACTTAACACCTGGAAGATCAGAAAAGACTTCCTATAGAAAATTTGAACTGGATAGTGGATAGAGTATGAAATTTAGAATCAGGATCTGAGTTCAAATCTCGCTTCAGCCTCTTACAAGCTATGTGATCCTAAGCAAGTTACTTAACATCTGTCAGACCCAACTGAATAAAGTGGGGATAATAATATCACCTATCTCCCAGGATTGTTGTGAGGATCAAAGAAGATTTGATAGATAGATAGATAGATAGATAGATAGATAGATAGATAGATAGATAGATAGATAGATAGATAGATCTATAGATCTGCATACCTTACAATGCTATATAAATTTTGAATATTATTAATAAAATTAATTCAGGCAAGAGTATATTCCCAGGATAGTGTGACAAAGTTACAGAAACCAGAGGTAGAGCATTATGTATTGGGGTGGTGGGGGGGACAGGGCAGAAAGACCAGTTTGAATGGACCTTATAGTGCAAGAAGGAAAGAAAGTGAACTACAAAAATAATATTAGTAAGATATAAAAGGTAGGTTTAGACCAAGTTTGAAGGGTTTTAAATGCAAACGTATAAATCAATCTATAATCACTTATTAAGTGGTGGGCATTTCCTGACAATCTGCAGATGAAAAAAAAACAAAAGCAAAAAACTAAAGCACCCCTGCCCTCAAGAAGCTTACTTTTTTTCATTTTATTTCTTTATTTAGAATTTTCCCCACCTTACATGTAAAAACAAATTGTAACATCAATTTTTAAAATTTTGCGTTCCAAATTCTCTTCCTTCTTCCCTATCTCTCCGTAATTGATAATAAGTTATACATGTGCAGTCATGCAAAACCTAGCATATAAAAAACTTCAGAAAAAGGAACTAAAAACAACAAAATATACTTACATCTGTATTCAGATACCATCAGTTCTTTCTCTGTAGATGGATTGCATTTTTCATAAGTCCTTTAGAGTTGTCTTATATCATTGCATTGATGAAAATAACTGTCATTCGCAGCAGATCATCTTACAATATTGCTGTCATTTTGTATAGAGTACATTTCACTTTGTGTCAGCTCATGTAAGTCTTTCCAGGTTTTTCTGATAGCATCCCACCCATTTTTTTTTCATAGTAAACTACATTTATATAGTACTTTAAAGGGAGACTTCATTACAAAACACCCATGAGGTTGATCATTGCAGCAACAATAATAGCTAACATTTATATGTTACCTTATACCTAATAAAGAATTTTCTTCACAATAGTCCAGTAAAGTAAGTACCACCATCACTATCACCATCACCATCACCATCACCATCACCATCACCATCACCATCATCATCACCATCATATCTTACATTGCTCTTGTCTCTGCTTCAAATTTTTTCCCAGTTACTATTGCTGTTTACCTCATTTACTCTATTTTCTTTCTTTTTTTTTTACCCTTTCCCTCCTCAAAAGTGTTTTGCTTCTGATTGCCTTCCCCTCCTCATCAAGAAGCTTACTTTTTTTTTGGCGGGGCAATGGGGGCTAAGTGACTTCCCCAGGGTCACACAGCTAGTAAGTGTCAAGTGTCTGAGGCCGGATTCGAACTCAGCTCCCCCTGAATCCAGGGTCGGTGCTTTATCCACTGTACCACCTAGTGGCCCCCAAGAAGTTTACATTTCAATGGGAAAGATAATGTGTACATGAATAGGTATACGCACATTACATGCATAGCATATACAAGGTCACCTTAAAGCAGAGGATGTGAGTAGCTTGGAGAACTAAGGAAGGCCTTTGGCAGATGTCCCATGAACTGTCTTGAAGGAAATCAGAGATTTCAGAGATGCCAGATAGCATCCCACAGGAGAACAGGAACTATTTCATCCTTTGTCTTTGTGTCTTCAGTCTCTACTGCTTAGGTGTTTATGTCTTGATTATTCCTTCTAAGTACAGGGCAGGAGAAAATTTACAAAGATAGGAAGAGACTATGTTGTAATGAATTTTAAATCACCAAGTAGAGGAGCCGATATTTGATTTTGGAAGTAATAAAATTACTGGCATTTACTAAGTAACACAGTAATATGGTTATACTTACTCTTTTAGGAAAATCACTTTTCACCAAAAAAAGTGAAGATATTTTATCAAATGAAGATAGTGAAGAGATAACTATGACATTGTAAAGTAGAGATATGGGCATTTTTTTTAAGGGATGGTTGGGTTCAGTAAGTGAGGTGGGTTTTGGGGGGGAGGTTATTTTTTAAGGATGTGAAAAACTTAGTTGTCTTGATAGAAGAGAAGGTGATGATAGGAAAAGAATCAAGATTAAAGGCAGAAAGTAATGATTGTGGGAGAAATTTTCTAAGTAAATTGAAAAGATGGAGAATCAGAGTTCATGTTAGTCTTGTTAAGGGTTATATCATTGACAGAGCTAGAAGAAAGGAGAAATGAAGGGGGATGTTAATGACATTTGAAAGAAAGATAAATAAAAAGAAGGGAGCTTACATCTAATGACTTCCAATTTCCTGATAAATTATAAGATAAGGTCATCAGCTAAGAGGGAAAGAAGTATTGTGAGAGAATTGAGGAAAGAAGACGGGATTTGGAACGGCCTCTATCTAAAGTAGAATAGATTCTCAATTAGGGAGGGATACAGGGATAGTTTTCCTGCAGTAAAAGCTCAATTGAGTTTATATAGCTTAACTTAGTAGTTGGCCCAGTCAGAATGATTGTGTGACTTTCTTTAATTCTTTTTAATACCATGTGAGTAGGAGTGGAGGAAGTAGATGGTGGGAATAAAGATAGTTTAGGATAAAGATTCAAGTTTCTACGTTACTGTAGAGTTGAATTAGAGTAAATATTAGCAGAACTGAGTTAATGACTTTTAAAAGTATGCAAAATATTTACAACAGTATTTTTGGTAACAGCAAAGAACTAGAAAGAAAGTAGGTGACCATTGATAGGGAAATGGCTAAACAAATTACGGTACCTGAATGTAATGGAATAGTTACTGTGATGTAATAAATGACAAATGAGATAAAGACATAAGAGTATGAAAAACCATGCATGAAATGATGCAAAATATAAAGAGCATAGCCAGGAAAACAATATACACAATGATTAAATCAATGTAAATGGAGAAAATAACTACAAAACAATCAAGGATGATTGTTATGAAACTATGAAGAACAAGCTTGGTCCCAAAGAATAGATATAAAAGGACACCTTCCCACTGTTCCTGCTTCTTTGAGGAAATAGGTGGAGGGTACTGAGGATATAGAATAATTCATACAACATCATTTTTTAATCTATTGATCAGTTTTATTGATTTTCTACTTTTTCTTTCTTTAAAAAAATGCTTTGCTATAAGCAATAGCACTGGTGGGGAGATACAAGGGGAAATCAAAGCAATGTAAAAATAAAAGAGCACAAAAATCTATTTTTAAAGAATACATGGTGTAGAGGATAGTGTAAAGGGGAAAATGGGGTATGGGTTGGGTTAGGGGTTGGGGTTCTTAGGAATTCCTCTTTAAAGAATTACACCCTCTTGCACACAAAAGTAGTTAGAATAAGGTGGTAGTTTATTTAGGGGCAAGGGAAGGGAAGGGGGAAGGGAAAGGAAATCATGACAGAAATCCTTGGACTTCTCATGGGGAGATAGGCACAAAGCACATGGCTCAGACGTACCAATCTCCTTGAACAGGAGACTGGCAGGTACTTTTCTAGAGGACTGATGGGGGTGGACCATCTGCCGGTGGAAAGTTCCTTTAGTGAGGGAGGACCATCCCCCACTGGCAGTGACTGGAGGAACTGGGTGAGGGGTGGCTACAGATCGCTCTTCAGGACACAAAGGCTGCAGCCACACCCAAATTTATCTCCCCAGGGTAAGGGAGACCAGAATGAAGGGTGGGAGGTCCCAAAGCTAGCTCAGTCCAAACTGGTTCTGCTTATCTCTCTAGAGTATCTGTCCTCTGGTTTAGTTTCTCAAGGAGAAGATTCCTTGATGTGCCCCAGAGAATTACTGGGGTGCTCTGCACCCCACAACAATAGGGTGCTGAATTTGGATATTTGGAGACATAGGTTCAAATCCTACCTCAAATACTCAATTAGCTATGAGATCTTGGACAAGTTACTTAACCTTTCTGTGCCTTAGTTCCCTCAACTTTAAAATGAAGAGTTTGGGCTCAATGTTTTTAAAGTATCTTTCAACTCTAAAAGTTAGGATCCTATACAGAGATGATTATTGAATACTACATGACTTCTGAGTTCCCTTGAAATGCTGAGGTTGTGATTTTGTGAATACCAGCCTCCTAACTGATTTTCATTCATTCTCTTTCTCCCTACTTCAATTCATCTGCTACCAAAGTAATTTCCCACTGTACAATGCTATTTATGTCACTCATCTGTTCAAAAACTTTTTTTGGATTCTCAATGGCTATCAAATAATATCTAAATTCTATTGCTTGACTTACTGAAATCTGACTTCTCTCAGTATTTATTCCTCAGCTGTTCTATACAATGGTAGGAAACCCTACCTCCCTACTCCCCTTCTA
Source organism: Dromiciops gliroides (assembly GCF_019393635.1). Lineage (NCBI taxonomy): Eukaryota > Metazoa > Chordata > Mammalia > Microbiotheria > Microbiotheriidae > Dromiciops > Dromiciops gliroides. The sequence goes on along the minus strand of NC_057866.1, from coordinate 239,555,650 downwards.
CAAGAACTTGAATAACCTCATACACACTAAAGAAAGAAACCACCAGAGAGGCTCAAATTCCCTAAGTCATCCTGTCAAGGTTAGGCTTTTAACTAATCATTGAATGCCTATTTGCCCCCTTGAGGGGATATGAATATTTACTAGCCAACAATTCCCTGTTTCTCCCTTCCCCCCCTCACCATCATGAATAAGCAGGTCCTGACTTCCCACTCTCTTCTACCCCCACAAAAATGCCTGGTCCTACTACACCCAAATAAGAATCCTATAAAAACCCACAATACTTTAGTTTGGGGAACGCACTTCTGTCAGACAACCCAGCAGATCTGATCTATGTCCATCTTCCTTGACTGCCCCCTTCTTGTATTTTCCATCAATACAACTTGGCTTGCTTCACTTTCTCTGCCAGTTCTTGTGTTGTGTTGTTTTCTCTCTTCTGGTATTCTCACCCCCCCCACCAAGATACACTCAAGGTGTTCTTTTGTGTACAAATTACTCTCTCTAAATGGCCTTTGAGGTCTCTTAAAACTCCCAAAATCCATTATTCTGTTTTTTTTTCTGTAATTTCTTCTCTAGGTGCTTGCTAAAGAATCATTACTTTCATTTATGCACCTTCAAGTTTTCCAACTCTGTCTTTTTGTAATCTGTCTACAAACATGCTCAAGTCTCCACAATTTGTTTAAAAAAAAAAGTCTTCTTACCCTACTACTACAAATAGTGTCTTATATCTCTAGTTTGACTAACAAGCTTCTTGACAAAGGTGTTATTACTCAGGGCTTGCAGGGTTTATCTGTACAAGGGATTTCTCTCAATCTCTTGCAATTGGAATTTCACTATATTACAGAATCCCATTCTGATTAAAAAGCTCTTTTGAAGGTTATTAGCAGCTTTTTATCCAGCAAACACAATGCCCAATGATCTAGAATTCAGAATAGGTGAGAGCTAGAGATAAGGAGGCATTTGTTAAAACTCAAAGAGATTAGGGGCAGCTAGATGGTACAGTAGTTAAAGCACCAGCCCTGGATTCAGGAGGACCTGAATTCAAATCCGACCTCAGACACTTGACACTTACTAGCTGTGTGACCATGGGCAAGTCACAACCCCCATTGCCTAAAAAAAAAAAAAAAAAAAAAACCTCAAAGAGATTGCAAAAAGAACAGCTGAAGACAGAAACTTAAGCAACTACCACATTAAAGGGTTATCTACATAGTGCTAAAGTATCTAAAGGGGTCTTTAGAAAGATAAAGCCAAAGTAGATATATGATTTAGATATAAAGGGGGTTATCATAAGAAAATTAGGGAATCATGGAAATTTTCCCTTTCAGATCAATAGATAAGGGAAGAATTTATGGCCAAACAATAGATAAAAAAGCATTACAGGATATAAAATGAATAATTTTAAGTAAAAGAGGTTTTGCACAAACAAAAGCAATGCTGCTAAGATTAGGAGGAAAGCAGGAAACTGAGGGGAAAATTTTTACAGGAAGTTTCTTTGATAAAGGCATGATTTCTCAAATACATAGAGTACATTTATAAGAGTGAGTAATTTTGTACCCTATATGAGGCCCACCCTTTTGCTATGATGATATCATGAATTATAATTCCTCTGCTCTAAAGACCTTAATTTAGTCATAATGATTGTTTTAGTAATTTTCAGGTTGACAACTTTTCAATCCATCAATTTTTTTAGGCAATTGTGATATGCAAATCATTGGGGATACAAATACAGCAAAAAGAAAGATAGCCTCTACCCTCAAGGAGTTTACATTGTTTTTTGTTTTTTTTTTAGTGAGGCAATTGGGGTTAAGTGACTTGCCCAGGGTCACACAGCTAGTAAGTGTTAAGTGTCTGAGGCCGGATTTGAACTCAAGTACTCCTGACTCCAGGGCCAATGCTGTATCCACTGTGCCACCTAGCTGCCCCAGGAGTTTACATTCTAATCAGGGAATACAACATATATAAGAGACCTGAAAAAATACTGGGAGAGGGGTAGCAAAGACCAGAAAATCCAAAGCAGAATTGAAAGAGGAGTAAAGTATGACCTGAGGATCTTCCTCATATTGTGAACTCCAGGATGAACCTGCCAGAGTGAGAAGTGGGACACAAGGAGTGGAGGGAAGACATGATGATAAAGACCAGAGAGTCAAAAGCAGAGCCAGGAGAGGGAATCTTTGCTTCTTATGATAAAATAAGCTTTAAGTAACAACAAAGATAATTAAACTTACATTTGCTACTGATTATATTCTTTTTTAAAAAATATGTATAAATATCCTTAATCAATCAATTGGACAGTGGTACAGTGGATAGAGTATTGGGTCTGGAATGAGGAAGGCTTATCTTTTTTAGTTCAAATCTAGCTTTAGACATTTACTAGCTATGTGACCCAGTGCAAGTCACTTAACCCTGTTTGCCTCAGTTTCCTCATCTGTAAAATGAGCTGGAGAAGGAAATGGCAAACCATGCCAGTATCTTTGTCAAGAAAACCAGTAAAGGGATGGAAAAAGTGTCAGACATGACCAAAAAATGACTAAAACAACAATCAATCAACTAATCAATAATATTTATTAAGTACCTACTATGTTCCAAGCACCATGCTAAATACTTTTAATTGATATGAGTTACTTCTTCCTTTGGTCTTAGGACCCATATCAAGTGTCTAAATGAAAAGCTTAATGAGCACAAGGCAGAAGTCTAGTTCTATTATATCCAAATACTCATTCCTTCTACTCACCCACCCAAAAAGACACCCAACCTCACCCACCTCACCCTGTCCTGGATTTTCTATTTTCTTTTGCCATAATATCAGCCTAGATCCCAAGGCTCTGGATGGTATTTGGGAACTTCAATCTATGTAATATTGAGTTCCTTTTCTTCTAAAATGTAAAATGCCAAGGTTATATTTACAGAACTGTAAAGCATCTGGTCTCCCCATAGAATTCTGAACTGTTGTTTATGAGGGAGAAAAGTTTGTGTTTAATAGAGCTAAGGAGAATGAGAACCCAGTCCTATAAGTACATTTAGAATAATAGTTCAAATTCTCTTTTTGGGGAAGAGACAAGATGGCACAGTAAAGAAAGCACAAGAGCTGAGCTCTCCCAAAAAGCTTTAAAATAATACCTCAAATTGAATTCTGGTGCAGCCAAGCCAACAAAAGGTTGGAGTGAGACATTTATACTACCTAAGATGACTTAGGAGGTAAGTAGCACTGAAGAGGGAGCTGACCTGGAGCCCACATGGTATAAACTCCTGCATGGGCATTGGAGAAAAAAACAGCAGCAGAAGAAGCTTCAAGGGCTCTAAAGACAGAGATGGTAAGGAGATTGGGCAACTGGTCAGAAAGAGATTAGAGAAGACCCCATGCTATCACTGGAACAAGACTGGGCACTATTGGGTAACTCAGTCTGAAGGGAGCAGGAGCCCTTAGGAGCAGTAGCACTTGAGGCTATAAGGATCAGATATCCTTACAAGGATCCTGAGCAAAGGTCACAACACAGTAGAAAAGTGATAGCAACTCTCCCTGAATAACACCATCTTGAAAGGAATGAAAACTTCCAAACTTTTAGAACTAGCCCTGAACAGCAGTGCTCCTCCCTGCCCCTAACCTCAGTCCCAGGAATAGAGCACAACTTTAACACAAAATTCAACATCAAGAAATAGAATGGAAAATGAGCAAACAGCAACAAATAAGAACTCAATGATGAAAAGCTACCTTGGTGACAGGGAAGATAAAGACACAAACTCAGAAGACAGCAATGTCAACACAGCCATAATCAAAGTATCAAAGGGAAAAAAACTATTAATTGGACACAAATACAATAAGAATTCCTAGATAATTAGGGGCAGAGCCAAGATGGCAGAGAGGAATCAGAAAGCTGCCTGAGCTCTCCTTCTGTTCCCTCAAAAAGAACATTAAATCAAGCCTCTGGACGGATTCTGAAACTATAGAACCTGCAAAGAGACAGAGGGACACAGTCTTCCAACCAGAGATAATTTAGAAGACTTCAGGAAAGGTCAGTCTGACTTGGGCAAAAGGGAGGCACAGTGCAGGACGGCAGCCCAGCACTGAGAGGGTTAGGGCAAGTCAGCAGGAAGCTGCGGGCCACAGCCGAACAACTGAGGCCCCTGGATCCTGGCTCAAAAAATCTGGTGGCCCAGCAGGACAGTGGAAAAACCTACCTGCAGCAGCAGAGAGGGCAAGTTGCCAGATGGAAGGCCATGAACAGGATAGGCACGATTAGGCCCAATGATCCTAGCTCACTCAGGAAGTACAGGGTGGGAGAATTGCACACACCACAAAGGCCTCAGTGTAAAAAGCCAGTGACACAGCACCTATAACCCTGCACAAGAAGCCCAAAACAGGGACCCTGGTGGCCCCATAGCAGACCTCAACTTAAAAAATAAATAAATAAGCTGCAATAATGAATAAGAAGCAAAAAAGAGCCCTCTCCATTGAGAGCTTCTGTATCAACAGGGAAGAAGCAAACACAAACTCAGATGAGGACAATAACCTCAAATTGCCTACATGTGAAGCCTCATGAGGGAAGCTGAATTGGTCTTAACAAAAAGCCTTCCTGGAAGAGTTTAAAAAGGACTTTAAAAATCAATTGAGAGGGGCAGCTAGGTGGCACAGTGGATAAAGCACTGGCCCTGGAGTCAGGAGTATCTGAGTTCAGGTCCAGCCTCAGACACTTGGCACTTACTAGGTGTGTGACCCTGGGCAAGTCACTTAACCCCAATTGCCTCACTAAAAAAAAAAAAAAAAAAGAAAAAAATCAATTGAGAGAGGTGGAAGAAAAAATGGGGAGAAAAATAAAAGCAAACCAATAAAACTATGAAAAAAGAATCAGCAGGTTGGAAAAGGAAGCACAAAGAGAGACTGCAGAAAACAATTCCTTAAAAAATTCATCTGGCCAAATGGAGAAAAAGGTGCATAATTTCACTGAAGAAAACAATGCCTTAAAAAATTCATTTGGCCAAATGGAAAGAACGGTGCATAATCTCACTGAAGAAAACAATGCCTTAAAAATTAAAATTGGACAGCTGGAAGATAAGGAATCCATGAGACACCAGGAATGAGTCAAGCAGAATCAAAAAAATGAAAAAATAGAAGAAAATGTGAAATACCTCATTGGAAAGACATTTGGAAAACAGATCCAGTAGAGACAATTTGAGAATCATTGGACTTCCTGAAAGCCATGACCAGAAAAAGAATCCAGACACCATATTCCAGGAAATTATTAAGGAGAACTGCCCTGATATTATAGAATCAGAGGATAAAATCATCATTGAAAGAATCCACCAAACACCTCCTAAAAGAGACCCCAAAAGGAAAACCGCAATGAATATTGTAGCCAAATTCCAGAATTAACAGGTGAAGGAGAAAATACTCCAAGCAGCCAGAAAGAAGCAATTTAAGTATCATGGAGCCACAGTCAGAATTGCTCAGGACCTAGCAGCTTCAACATTAAAGGACAGCAAGCCTTGGAATATGATATTCCGGAAGGCAAAAGAGCTTGGATTGCAGCCAAGAATCTATTACCCAGCAAAACTGAGCATTCTCTTTCAGGGGAAAAGATGGACATTTAATGACATTGGGGACTTTCAATGTTTCCTGATGTAAAGACCAGAACTGAATAGAAAATTTGATCTTAACATACAAGACTCAAGAGAAGTTTAAAAAGGTAAAAAGAGGGGGAAAAAATTACTCAATTAGGTTAAACTGTTTACATCCCTACACGAGAAGATAATACTCATAATGCTTAATAACTGTAAATGTATTTGGGCAGAGAGAAGGACTTTACACAGAGGGTATAAACATAAATTGTCTTTGATGTGATGATACAAAGAAAATTAAGGGGTTAAAAAGGGAGTCTATGGGGAGGAGAAGAAAGGGGAGGTGGAATGGAGTGAATTACATCATATAAAGAGGTAAAAAAAAAAACTATTACAATAGAGGGAAAGAAAGGAGGGGTGAACATTGTTTCCACCCTACCCTCATTAGATTTGATTCAAAGAGGAAGTAACATATATGTTCATTTGGATAAACTTGGCTTATTCTTTAGGGAAATAAAAGGGGAAGGGTGGGACTGATAGAAGGGAGGGTAAAAGCAAGGGAGAAAAGGGTAAAGAAAAGGGAGGGGGTGATAAAAAGTGAGGGCAGATTGGGGGAGGCAGGGGTAAGAAGCAAAACGTTGGTGAGGAAGAATAGGGTGAAAGAAGGGGGGGGAAGTACAAAAGGGATAAATAGAATGGAGGGGAATAGACGGTAATAATAACTGTGTATGTGAATGGGATGAACTCTGCTATAAAATGGAAGTGAATTGCAGAATGGTTTAAAAGCCAGAATCCTACAATATGCTGTTTACAAGAAACACATTTGAAGCAGAGAGATACACACAGAATAAAGGTAAAAGTCTGGAGCAGAATATATTATGCTTCAGCTAAAGTACAAAAAGCAGAGGTAGCAATCCTTATCTCAGACAAAGCACAGGCAAAAATATATCTCATTAAAAGAGATAAGGAAGGAAACTACATCTTGCTAAAAGGCACTATAGATAATGAAGTAATATCAATACTAAATATGTATGTGTCAAATGGCATAGCATCCAAATTCTTAGAGGAGAAGTTAACTGAGTTACAAGAGGAATTAGACAGTCATACTATACTAGTGGGGGTTCTGAATCTCCCCCTCTCAGAATTAGATAAATCTAGCCAAAAAATAAATAAGAAAGAAGTGAAAGAAGTGAATAGATTACTAGAAAAGTTAGACATGATAGATGTCTGGAGAAAATTGAATGGGGATAGAAAGGAATATACCATTTTCCCAGCAGTACATGGCACATTTTCAAAAATTGACCATGTATTAGGGCACAAAAACATCATAGTCAAATGCAAAAAGGCAGAAATGGTAAACACATCCTTATCAGATCATGATGCAATAACAATTACATGTAAGAAATAGCCATGGAAAAGTGAGTGAAAATCAATTGGAAACTAAATAATTTCATTCTAAAGAATGAATGGGTCAAACAACAAATCAGAGAAACAATCAATAACTATATCCAAGAGAATGACAATAATGAGACAACATGACAAAATCTATGGGATGCAGCCAAAGCAGTGCTTAGGGTAAAATTTATAGCTCTAAATGCTTACATTAATAAAAAAGAGAAAGAGGAGATTAATGAATTGGGCATGTAACTTAAAAAGCTAGAAAAAAACAAATTAGATATACCCAATTAGATACTAGAGATCCTGAAAATTAAAGGAGACATTAATGAGATTGAAAGCAAGAAAACTATAGAATTAATCAATAAGACTAAGAGCTGGTTTTATGAAAAAACCAATAAAATATTGGTTAATTTGATTTAAAAAAAAGAAAGAAGAACATTAAATTACCAGTATCAAAAATGAAAAGGGTGATGTTACCACCCATGAAGTGGAAATTAAATCATTAATTAGGAATTATTTTGCCCAACTGTATGCCAATAAATTTGACAATCTAAATGAAATGGATGAATATTTACAAAAATACAAAATGCCCAGTTTAACTGAAGAGGAAATAAAATCCTTAAATAAACCCATATTAAAAAAAGAAATTGAACAAGCTACTAATGAACTCGCTAAGAAAAAATCCCCAGGGCCAGATGGGTTTACAGGTGAATCTTACCAAACATTTAAAGGACAATTTATTCCAATATTATACAAATTATTTGAAAAAAATGGGTGAAGGAGTTCTACCAAATTCATTTTATAACACAAATATTGTAGTGATACCAAAACTAGGCAAAGCAAAAACAGAGAAAGAAAATTATAGACCAATTTCACTAATGAATATTGTTGCTAAAATCTTAAATAAGATATTAGCAAGGAGATTACAGCAAGTGATCACCAGGATAATACATTATGATCAGGTGGGATTTATACCAGGAAAGCAGGGCTGGTTCAACATTAGGAAAACTATTAACATAATCAACCACATCAATAAGAAAACCAACCAAAATCATATGATTATCTCAATAGATGCAGAGAAAGCTTTTGACAAAATATAGCACCCATTCCTCATAAAAACACTGGAGAGTTTAGGAATAGATGGAGCTTTCCTTAAAATGATAAACAGTATCTACCTAAAACCATCAGCAAGCATTATATGCAATGGAGATAAATTAGAGGCCTTCCCAATAAGATCAGGGGTGAAACAGGGATGTCCATTATCACCCCTATTATTTAATATTGTACTAGAAATGTTAGCTTTAGCAATCAGAGAAGAAAAAGGAATTAAAGGAATTAGAATAGGCAAGGAAGAAACAAAACTATCACTCTTTCCAGATGATATGATGATATACTTAAAGAATCCTAGAAAATGAACTCAAAAATTACTTGAAACAATTAACAACTTTAGCAAAGTTGCAGAATATAAAATAAATCCACATAAATCATCAGCATTTCTATACATGACCAACAAAGTCCAACAGCAAGAGATAGAAAGAGAAATTCCATTTAAAGTAATGGTAGATAATATAAAATACTTGGGAGTCTACTTGCCAAGACAAACCCAGGAACTCTATTAACACAATTACCAAACACTTCACACAAATCAAATCAGATCTAAATAATTACAAAGATATCAATTGCTCGTGGATATGCAGAACTAATATAGTAAAAATGACAATTCTACCTAAATTAATTTACTTATTCAGTGCCATACCAATCAGACTACCTAAAAAATATTTTATAGAGCTAGGAAAATTAATAATATTCATCTGGAAAAACAAAAAAATCAAGAATATCAAGGGAAATAATGAAAAAAAAAAATGCGCAGGAAGGTGGGTTAGCAGTACCAAACCTGGAGCTTTACTATAAAGTAGCAGTCATCAAAACTATCTGGTACTGGCTAAGAAATAAAGTGGTGGATCAATGGAATAGGCTGGGCACAGTAAACACAGTAGTAAATGACACTAGTAATGTAGTGTTTGATAAACCACAAAACACCAGATTCTGGGATAGGCACTCGGTATTTGACAAAAACTGCTTGGAAACCTGGAAGATCGTATGGGAGAACTTAGGCATAGACCAACACCTTATACCTTATACTAAAATAAGGTCAAAATGGATACATGATTTGAACATAAGAGGTGATGCCATAGGAAAATTAGGAGAGAAAGGAATAGTATACCTATCAGATCTTTGGAAAAGAAAACAGATTATGACCAAACAAGAGACAGAGAATATCATAAAATGCAAAATGGATGATTTTGATTACATTAAATTAAAAAAAAAATTTTGTACAATCAGAAGCAATGCATCCAAAATTAGAAGGGATGCAGAAAGCTGGGAAACAATTTTTATGGTCAATACTTCTGATAAAGGCCTCATTTCTAAAATATATAGAGAACTAAATCAAATTTACAAGAATCCAAGTCATTCCCCAATTGAGAAATGGTCAAAAGATATGAACAGGCAGTTTTCTGATGAAGAAACCAATGCTTTCTATTCCCATATGAAAAAATGCTCTAAATCTCTAATGATTAGAGAGATGCAAATTAAAACAACTCTGAGGTACCACCTGACACCTATCAGATTGGTTAAAATGACAAAAAAGGAAAATAATAAATGTTGGAGAAGCTGTGGGAAAATTGGAACACTAATGCATTGTTGGTGGAGCTGTGAATTGATCCAACCATTCTGGAGAGCAATTTGGAATTATGCCCAAAGGGTGATCAAGCTGTGCTTTCCCTTTGACCCAGCAATACCACTTTTGGTTCTTTTTCCCAAAGATATCATGGAAAGGGGAAAAGGACCTACATGTACAAAAATATTTATAGCTTCTCTTTCTGTGGTGGCAAGGAATTGGAAGTTGAAGGGATGACCATCAATTGGGGAATGGCTAGACAAGTTGTGGTATATGAATGTAATGGAATACTATTGTGCTGTAAGAAATGATGAGCAGGAGGAGTTCAGAGAAACCTGGAGGGTCTTGTGTGGGCTGATGATGAGTGACATGAGCAGAACCAGAAGAACATTGTACACAGTATCATCAACATTGTGTGTTGATCAACTCTGATGGACTATATTCTTCTCACCAATGCAATGGTACAGAAGAGTTCCAGAGAACTCATGATGGAAGAGGATCTCCAAATCCAGAGGGAATAAAAAAAAAAAAAAAGAAATGTGGAATGCAGATGCTGAATGAACCATACTATTTCTTTTGTTTTGGGTGCTGTTGGTTTTCTATTTTGAGGTTATTCCTCATTGCTCTGATTTTTCTCTTATAACACGACTAATGCAGAAATATGTTTAATGTTTTATATATATATATATATATATATATATATATATATATATATATATAACCTATATCAGATTATCTGCCGTCTATGGGAAGGGGGAGGGAGGGGAGGGAGGGAGAAAAATCTTAAATTGGAAAGCTCATATGAACAAAAGTTGAGAACTATCTTTACATGTAACGGGAAAAAAATAAATAAAATACTTTATTTAAAAAAACGAATTCCTAGAAGTGCTAAAAAATTTTTTTTAAATCAGATAGTAGTAGTAGTGGAAAAATTGGGAAATGAAATGAGAACAATGTAAGAAAATTATGAAAACAATTAATAGCTTGATAAAAGAGGCACAAAAAGTTTACTAAAGAAAATGACACTTTAAAACAGAATTTGACAAATGGTAAAAGGATTACAAACCTTCACTAATGAAAATACCTCCTTAAATAGCATATTTAAAGAAAAAGAGGTACAAATGCTTGCTTAAGAAAATAAGTCCTAAAAAATTAGAATTGAGTGTATAGACGCTGACTCCATGAGATATCAGCAGAAAAATCAAAGTCAAAAGAATGAAAAAATAATAGAAAATGTAAAATATCTCATTGGAAAAACAAGTGACTTGGATGCTGCGGAGAGAGAACTTAAGACTCATTGAACTACTTGAAAGTCATAACCAAAGAAAAAAGCCTTAGACATCATATTTAAAAATAAAAAAGGTATAAAGGAAAACTGCCCCAATATCCTAGAATCAAAGGCTAAAATTGTAAGTGTAAGAATCTACCAATACCAAATTGAAAGAGATCCCAAAATGAATACTCCCAGGATTAATATACCTAAATTCCAGAGCTCCCATGTCCATGTGAAACACTTAAAGTGGCCAGAAAGAAACTATTCAAATACCATAGTGCCACATTCAGGATCACACATTGAGCAACTACTACATTAAAAGTGTAAAGCCTTGGAATATGATATTTTAGAAGGCAAATGATCCAGAACTATAACTATTAATGACCTACCCAGCAAATCTGAGTATAATCCCCCATGGGTAAAAATTATATTTAAGGAAATGGAGGACTTTCAAACATTCCTAGTGAAAATACCAGAAACGAACAGAAAATTTGACTTAGAAATACAAGACTCACAAGAAGCAAAAAAGGGTAAACATGAAAGAGAAAACACAGGGAATTCAATAATGTTTAACTGTCTACATCCTTATATGGGAAAATGATACATTGCTAAGAACTTTATCATTATTAGCTCAGAAGGACTCTACATAGACAGAAGGCATGGGAGTTAGTAATTGACTGGGGTGGATGCTAGAATGTCCTCAAAAAATAGATGAATGAGAAAGAGGGATGCACTGGAAGGAGGAAAGAAGAGGAAGAATGTCAAAAATCATTTCACATAAAAGAGGTGCATGAAGAACTTTTACAGTGGAGGTGAAAATGGAGGGGTTGGCAAGACTTAAACTTCACTCTTGCTTGAGTTAGTTTAAAGAGGCAAGAATATACATTCATGTACAAGTTGGATATAGAACTCTATATTACCCAATAAGTAACCAGGACGCGGTGGTAGGGTGGTGATTAGAGGGATGACAAGACTAAGGGAGGCAGTGATCTAAAATAAAATATACTTTTGAGGAGAGACCAGGTAAAAAGACAGAGGAGGCTAAACAGTAGGTTAGAGGAAAATGCACAGTTAGTAATCATAACTGAATATGAATGCAATAAATTTTCCCATAAAACAGAAGTAGTTAACAGAATGGATTAGAAACTAAGATCTAACAATATGTTTTCTACAAGAAACTCAATTGAAACAGAAAAATATACACAGAGTTAAAATATGGGACTAGATTAGAGTCTATTATATTTCAGCTGAAGGAAAAAAAAGGCAGAGGTAAGAATAATGATCTCAAACAACACAAAAACAAAAATACACCTAATTAACAAGACAAGCAAGGGTAACAACATCTTTCTAAAAAGTGCTATAGATAATGAAGTAATATCAATACTTAGTATATATGCACCAAACAGTGAAGCATACAGATTCTTTTTTTTAAGCATACAAATTTTTAAAGGAAAATTTAAGTGTTTCAGGAAGAAATAGTAAAATTATGCTAATGGGGGACTTTGGCTGCTTTATCTTCTTGGAGTAAAGTAAAGGTTCATCCTTACAAATGCAAAGGCCTAGATATATGCTTATCTATGAATCTGCAAATGAGAAATCAGCCTCTTTCTAGATGATCAAAAGGGCCTTCTTCTCTTGTAAACAGGCAAATTTGAATTTGGCTTTCAAGTCTATTGATCAGATGAACTCAAAAATTCAGTTGGGCATAATTTCATTAGAAAATTTAATTTATTTTTTCATAATTGCTTTTAAACATGAAGATAGGCCTTTTAAAAACATATCTTTTTTTTAAGTGATAAACATTTGTATTTATAGTTTTCAGTTCCAATTTTTATCCCTCATTCCCTCACTCCCCTCCCCCTTCCCTGAGGTGGCAAGCAATCAGATATAGGTTATACATGTATGATTATGTAAAACATTACCATATTAGCAATTTTGTATAAGAAAACTTCAATGAAAGAAAATAAATAAATGATAAAAAAATAAAAATATTTCTTCAAATTCCTCTCTGAATTCTTATTTATGACTTTTATAAGCATTTGTTGAAATGTTTTTCTTCATATAAATTGGGCTTTATCCCTCAATCTCTTTATTAAGAGCTACAAAGCTCACAGTGTCATTAACTCTTAACATCAATTCCAACCTTAAAACACAGGCAGTGCCCTCTAGCAACTATGCAAGTTGCTTTAAAGGTCTATCCAAGGAGCATAAGTTAATTTTTTTGGTTCCTTCAGAGCTTTACAAATATGGTACTAATATTGCCACTTTCAGTTAACTTATGCATTCAGGAATTTCATTTTGGAATTAGAGAAACAGATCAAGAAACACAACACCATTGAAATCCTTAGGTAAGATGCCTGATCTGCTAAGTGGAAATAGAAGCTTCTGTATTATGTAAAAATTCTTCAACCAGGGAGGCATTAGCAAATATGGTTTCAAAGACTCAAAAGGCAAAGCAAACAGTACCTCTTATATGTGCTATTGAAGTGTCAATCAAAGACCAATGGAGAAAACTAACTATAAGTATACTTAAAACACTAACACATTTCTATGCATGCATTGAATACTACATACTTGTTCCTTTTTCTTCCAATAATAGAGATATTTCAAAATCTAAAGGCAACCAAGTACCCTCCTTTTTGTTTTGATTTTAACTATATTTATACACTCATTCAACTTAAGAGGCTAACATCATTACAAGTAGAAGCTGCCCAGGATATAAATTCCTTCATGAGGTGAGTGGGGAGGGAATTTGAAATAACTTCAGTTCAATCCAATGATCAATCTGTGGTAATAATTCATTAACTGGTATTCAAGCAATCTAGATGTATTTCAAATGTCATCTAAGTATTGTCTATTAGATCATAACTGAGTGAAACAAATAGAGCCCATTGCCCATTTGTGTGCTATTTCTTACCTTTTTCTTTCCTTGACTAAAACGACTACAATTCAGAAAACTGAGAGCTATTTTGTTTGAGGTACCTTTCTTATACATTGATGTTTTGTGTCCTTTCATTTTGTTTTGTTTTGGTTTTTTGTTGTTTAACAAGTGAAACAGAGGCTCAGGCATTTCATTTGAAATCATGGTTTCATTGTTATAACAGAAGGGCTTTCATGGATTCTGGAGGCCAGATATGGGAGTGTTGGTATTTGCCAGGAAGAAGTGGGGATCAGTTGTTTCTGAACATCAGCTACAAATCATGGTTTCATTTGAAGCTCACAAGGAATGAAATAAACTTTCTCTTCTGGCTTGGCTATGAGTTGGCACAAGTATAGCATCCTCTTTGGGATCAGTTTCTCAATTCACAATGAACAAGTAGACAAAGTTTCCCAGAGGGCAATAATTACGGGCACCTAGGGATAATCTCAAGGGGTTGATTTTACTATTACCATTGCTCACAAGTCTTCATCTGGTGAGCTCTCCAATATCAATGAGTTGTCTGTCATTGTTTAGTTTTAACCAAAGGCATTTACTTAAAAAGTATAGCAAGAACAATAGTTACAAAACAATTTCCCCAAACTTGGTGAATACATTCTCCCCTTGCATACATACAGGGTTCTAAAGAAGAATGGATTCAAACTTGGAATACAAACATAGTAAAATAGACGTGGCTGGAACAAGTGGAAACCTGGAAGTTTGTTTGTTTGTTCTTTTGCCTCCTCTCATAGAGTTCTTCCTAATTTTGCTTCAGGGTAAGGCATTGTGAGTGGAAAGATTGCTCCCCTTGCTTAACTGTTCTGGGTCCTTGTAGGGACAGTGTCCCAGCTGAACAGTGTATCCATTGGGAGGTTGGGACAAATAAGTTTCTTGGGTGCTATACTGGTTCTTTACAAAAAAAAAAAAATGGGCTAATTTTTTTCTAATTCATCTGGTTTTGTGGTTGAACCTTTGATTACTTTGACTGATCTCCTCATATCACCATTTGCTTAGGCCAAACTGGCTTTCTGGATATTCATTTATTCAGATCAGGAATGGGGGCAGCTAGGTGGTGCAGTGGATAGAACACTGGCCCTGGAGTCAGGAGTACCTGAGTTCAAATCCGGCCTCAAGACACTTAACACACACTTACTAGCTGTGTGACCCTGGGCAAGTCACTTAACCCCAACTGCCTCACTAAAAATAAATAAATAAAAAGATCAGAAATTAATAAACACAATACCTTTAAAGGCAACATTCATGCAGGTATAAATGACAGCCTAGTGGAAGACAGACTTGCTGCTGCCCTTCCCACCACCTGCTGGCTCACAATAGTTTGTGCTTCCCTCTTCTCTGGAAAGGAAAAGCACATAAAGGTGGGCAAAGGAAACACTGACCCTTTCTTTTGATGTGGCCAACTCTAGTTCAGTAACTTCTGAATCATTTTTTCTGCCAACTCTTTAGCAACCAGAAGAATCCTTGTCACTACACCAATTCTACCATAAATCACCACTGATTCATACCTTGAAATCATGAAGGCTTCATGAAGCCTCAGTTGTGCTGGATTGGGACCAGGCAGAGAATATTAAGCAGGCTCTGTATTAGCCGCCATGAAGGACAAAGCTCAACATGGTCTAAGGAATGGGTCTTCATTGAACAATCCTCTCATTACACAAGAATATCTCAGTTCTTGGTGAACTTTTTATTTACTAATTGGGCAGGAAGGGAAGGGGAAAATGCATATGTATAATACACCAGTTATCTATGGGGATACTTTGTGCCCTGAAATGTCAATTTCTCCAAGACTTTCCTTATTTTTAAATTTTAATTTATGGAACAAAGCAAGCATTTCCATAACATAGTGTAATAAACATGATGATTGCACATGAACCTGCAAAGCTGTTATGTATAATTTGCTATTCCTTTTAAATATGTAATAAAGTTATCATGGAAATGTCTTTTTTCCTTTTTCTCTTCCCTCTCCATACACACACATGTGTGTAAAATCATTCTATACATACTTCTATTTGTCAGTTCTTTCTCTAGATAAAGTTGGTGTCTTTCTTCATATGCCCTTTATTTTTAAGTTGTATATTCATAATAGTCATAATGACAGCCAATCAAAGTCATTCTTAAAACAATACTTGTGTTACTATATACAATGTTCTCTTGGTTCTGCTTACTTCACTCCTTACCATTTCATATTAAGTCTTTCCATGCCTTTCTAAGGTCATTTCTTATAGCACAGTAATATTTCATCACAATCATATACCAAAACTTATTCAGCCATTTCCCAATCTGATGGGCATCCCTATAATTTCCAGTTATTTGCCACCACAAAGAGACTTGCTTAAACATCCCACTAACATTCAAAGTTATCATTACTATTTGTGAATTTCCCTCCATCCTATTTTTACTCACTGTTTTCTTTCTCAGCTTCTTTTTACCCTATTCCTGTTACCTTATTTTCTCTCCCCCCTACTCTCCTACTTCCCATCCCACCCACTAACAAGATTTTCAAAATTACCCCCAAGATCAATTTCATATCTACTTTTATGGATAATGAGAGCATGCCATAATAAAGAAATAAAACTGTGGAATCCAAAGACCAAAAACACAGGATTACAACTTTTGACCCAGGTGCCAAATTATGGCTACTGGCCTGGGTATAGCACCATTTCTTACTGCCATGCCTTTCAGGGCAAAATTTTTCTACCAGAATTTTGAGAGATATCCCTGTGATGTTTTTCAACAATTGCCTCTGACTATCATGTTTGAATCATTGCCCTATCTTCAAAGAGATGATGAATAATTCTTCCTGAGATGCTAGCCCTAAGAAAAATTCTAAATAAGCAGAATTTGTCTTTGTCCTCTTTTTGTCCCCTTCACTTTCTGTTTCTCCCTTTAAGCATCTAAGTACCCTGTTCTTTCTTTTTTGCTCCCTATATAAAGTCTTCATTTCAGTGCTACCTCAGAACTATTTTGCTTCACAATTCCTCACCTTCCAAAATTACCTTTCTACCACCCTCCCTATGGAAGAAAGCCCCTGATGCTTTAGTTCTGTAATCTTGCTAAGTAAAGAAGAAAGCAATCATAATACTCAAAGGTATATCCATATAGACCACAGAATTTGTGAGAGATAAAGGATGGTAGAAAGTATCTAATTTATTGGTTCACTCCAGAAATTTTATCAGATTCAGTGAGGTCAAAATTATTTTCTTTTTTTTTCTTTTAATTTATACATGTGCAGTCATGCAAAACATTGCCACATTAGTCAAGTTGTGAAAAAAAACAGACAAAATAACTTTAGAAAGAGGAACTAACAAAATATACTTCAATCTGTATTCAGATACGATCAGTTCTTTCTCTATAGATGGATTGCATTTTTCACACATCCTTCTGATATCATCTTGCTCATTATTTCTTTCACAAATACTATTGCTAACTGTATTACCCTCCATCCTTTTCCCTCCCCTTGATATTTACTCTATTTTCTATCTTGTTTCACCCTATCCTCCCTCAAAAGTGTTTTGCTTTTTACTGCCCCCTCCCGTAATCTGCCCTCCATTACTTCACCTTTCCCCCCTTATCCCCTTCCCCTCCCACTTGCATGTGTATGTTATTCCCTCTTTGAGCCAATTCTGCTGAGAGTAAGGCTCACTCACTCCCCCATTCCTTCCACCATCTTCCCCTCTGTTCCATAAAGCTTTTTCTTGTTTCTTTTATGTGAGCCACTTTACCCCCATCCCACCTCTCCCTTTCCTTGCCTTCCAATGCATTCCTCTTACCCCTTAACTTTATTTTAAAGATGTCATCATGGGGCAGCTAGGTGACACAGTGGACAAAGAACCCACCCTGGACCCAGGAGGGCCCTAGCCCAAATCTGGCCCCAGGCATAAGCCACCCCACCCTGCCTGCCCCACAAGAAAGAAAAGTATAACAAAAAATAAATGTTTTACAGATATCATCCCTTCATATTCAATTCACATCTGTGCCCTCTGTCTAAGTATATTCCTTTCAGCTGCTCTAATACTGAGAAAGTTCTTATGAATTAGAAGTATCATCTTCCCATGTAGGAATGTAAACAGTTTAACCTTTTAATATACCTCATGATTTCTTGTTCCCATTTCCCTTTTTGTGCTTATCTTGTATTTGAAAGTCAAATATTCTATTCAGTTCAGGTCTTTCCATCAAAAATGCATGAAAGTCCTCTTATTCATTGAAGTACCACTTTTTCACCTGAAAGATTATAGAAGTTTTGCTGGGTAGGTGATTCTTGGTTGTAATCTCAGTTCCTTTGCCCTTCTGAATATCATATTCCATGCCCTCTAATCCATTAATGTAGAAGCTGCTAGATCTTGTGTTATCCTGACTGGAGTTCCACAGAACTTGAATTTCTTTTTTCTAGCTTCTTGCAATATTTTCTCTTTGACCTGGGACCTCTAGAATTTGGCTATGATATTCCTGGAAGTTTTCATTTTGGGATCTCTTTCTGGAGGTGATCAGTGGATTCTTTCAATGTCTATTTTACCTTCTACTTCTAGAATATCAGTGCAATTTTCCCTGACAATTTCCTGGAAGATAATATCTAAGTTCTTTCCTAGATCATGGTTTTCAGGTAGTCCAATAATTTTCAAATTATCTCTCCTGGATCTATTTTCCAGGTCAGCTGTTTCTCCAAGGAGATATTTCACATTGCCCCTAATTCTTATTCATTTGTATTTGCTTTATTATGTCTTGATTTCTCATAAAGTCATTAGGGGCGGCTAGGTGGCGCAGTGGATAAAGCACCGGCCCTGGATTCAGGAGTACCTGAGTTCAAATCTGGCCTCAGACACTTGACACTTACTAGCCGTGTGACCCTGGGCAGGTCACTTAACCCCCATTGCCCTGCAAAAAACAAACAAACAAAAATCTTTAAGGGGCAGCTAGGTGGCGCAGTGGATAGAGCACTGGCCCTGGAGTCAGGAGTACCTGAGTTCAAATCCAGCCTCAGACACTTAACACTTAAAAGCTGTGTGACCCTGGGCAAGTTACTTAACCCCCAATTGCCTCACTAAAAAAAAAAAAATCGGGGGGCAACTAGGTGGTACAGTGGATAGAGCACTGGCCCTGGAGTCAGGAGGACCTGAATTCAAATCCGGCCTCAGACATTTGACACTTACTAGCTGTGTGACCCTGGGCAAGTCACTTAACCCCAACTGCCTCACCAAAAAAAAAAAATGTAGGGGCAGTTAGGTGGCACAGTGGATAGAGAACCGGCCTTGGAGTCAGGAGTACCTGAGTTCAAATCCAGCCTCAGACACTTAACACTTATTAGCTGTGTGACCCTGGGCAAGTCACTTAACCCCAATTGCCTCACTAAAAAATAAATAAATAAATAAATAAAAAGTCATTAGATTCTATTTGTTCTATAATAATTCTTAAGCAATGATTATCTTCAGAGAGTTCATGTACCTCCTTTTCCATTTGGCCAATTTGGCTTTTCAAGCTGTTGCCTGTTTTTTTCATGACCCTCCTGCATCACTCTCATTTCTCTTTCCATTTTTTCCTGTAACTCTCTTACTTTTCCCTCTACCTCTCTTACTTTACCTTTAAAGTCCTTTTGTAGCACTTCCATTGCCTGAGACCAATTCATATATTTCTTGGAAGCTTTGGATGTAGGAGCCCTGATGTTACTATCATCTTCTGAAGGTGTATTTTGATCTACCTTGTCACCAAAAAAAACTTTCCATGGTCCAGTGCTTTTTGTGCCTGCTCATCTTTCCATTCAATTTCTTGGCTTTTAACTCCTTCTTAAAGTGGAACACTGCTTACAGGTTGCACTGACCCAAGCTTCAGGAGGTCCCAGGTGGTAGAATTTAAGGAGAGGCTTATTCTCAACCTGTGTGGCCTATAATTAGCCATGGGCCAGCTTTCTTGTTAACCTGGAAGCAGAAATCTGCTTCTCTGTGGTCCACAAGCTTGGTGTGCCTGTGCCCCTCCCCAATTGGGCCACTGCTACTCAAGTCCTCTTCCTGAGGAACATAGCAATGCTTCTGCCTCTGCTCCCACCGAGACCTCTACTATTTCCCCCAGTAAACCAATGGACACCCTCATAAATCCATGAGCCAAGTTTCAGAAGTAGCTAGTGAAGATTCCAAGGCTCTGGAAGCACGGCCTTCCTGCGGCTGGTTCTGTGAGTGAGTGCTGTGTTCCTCCCTCACCCTGGTATAGCAGACCTTCCCTGTGGGCCTTTTAGGAAGTCTTTGACTGGAAAATTATTTCACTCCGTTCTTTTCTGGGTTCAGCTGCTCCAGGAGTTGTGTTATGGCATTTTTTTGGAGCTATGTGGACAGATGGTGTGGGGAGCTCCAAAAGTCACAGCCTTTCCTCTGCTGGTCAAAACTATTTTCATAACATAGAGACTTATTTCTAACCCTTTATTTGTATGAGGCCTAATTTTTTATATACTTCAAACCTAATATAATTCAAAATATACATATCACAACAGATTGAATGCAGAGTAACTATAGGAATCTACCTATCTTCTATTAATCTAAACATTAAAAAGGTTTGGAAAATATATATAAAACCATGCCATTCTTTCACTAAACCTTGTGTTTTGAAAATAGTTGTTTTTATTAAATGTGCTATTTATATTAGTTTGTAATATCTTTATTATTTTAAAGAATTGATATTTTCAAAATTATCAGTTTTAATTTTGAAAAGATTACATATCAATATATATATCCCACATAAATGGGCAGGTAGGTGGCACAGTGGATAGAACCTGGAGTCAGGAAGATGCATTGTCCTAAGGTCAAATCTGGCCTCAGACACTTGCTAGGTATGTGACCCTGGACAAGTAGCTTTACCCCCTTTTGCGTCTGCTTCCTAATCTGGAGAAGGAAATGGCAAGCCACTCCAGTATCTTTGCTGAGAAAACCCAAAAAGGGGTCACAGAGAGTTAGACATAACTGAAATGATCCAACAGCAACAATAATAACAACCCATAACATAAACAAATGTTCCTTGGGTTCCTCAGTCATGTTTTAGAATATAAATGGATCCTGAAACCAAAAAAAGTTTGAGAACCACTGAATCCAAACCGATAATTTTATTTGGAAACTGAGGGACAAAACAAACAGTTAAGTGACTTTTGCAAAGTCACAAAGTAAGTAATAGAACCAGGTTTTGAACCCAGGCGATAGTATTGTAGATATAGGGCTGAACAGAACTTTAGCAGGTATCTATGTCAGTCACCAAATTGTATCTGCTGGGAAACTGAGAAACAGGAATGTTAAATAATTATCCAAGGTCACACAGGATGTAAATGAGTCTGCATTTGAATTCAGACCTCTTGATTCCAAGGTTAGCATTCTTTCCATTGTACCATGATGCCTCCACAGGCCTATGGTATTTTTACTCCAAAAGAAAAGCTTATTAAATCAAATAAATTTCTCACTTGTCACATTTTTGTCAGTCTAATGTAGTTAAATTGAGTACTAGGCATAATGAAGGAGATGCTTGGGGCAGGGAGCTTTTTCCTGTGCTCTTACTCCCAATGGGCATCCATATTTATGAATGTGTGGTGTGTGTGAATATATGGATATATTGGATATATGGATAAATATATATATACATATATATGTGTGTGTGTGGATATCTATGTGACAATATAGATAAATATATGGATATATATGGATACATGTAAATAAATATATACAAACATATATACACATACACACGCATACATACTCACATACCATCAGTGCCTCACTATAGAGCAGAATAAAAGTGATTAGAGGGGCAGCTAGATGGTGCAGTGGATAAAGCACCGGCCCTGGATTCAGGAGTACCTGAGTTCAAATCCGGCCTCAGACACTTAACAATTACTAGCTGTGTGACCCTGGGCAAGTCACTTAACCCCAATTGCCTCACTAAAAAAAAAAAAAGTGATTAGAACCTTGGTTTTGCCAATTTTGCAAGCCAACCTTTGACATAGGATTTTACTGTAACTGTCAGTATCTAAAAGTATAGCTTGGAAGAATCACTTTGCCTCCCACTTCCTCATCTGTCAAGTGGGGATCCTAGGAAGTTATACAATAGGTATGTTATAAGCAGAATTTTAGGACTGTTGCAGGAGGAAAAAAAGAAACTAAATACTCAAACTAATGTGGTTGAGTAAGATTGACGGAAGTTATT
Organism: Dromiciops gliroides; assembly: GCF_019393635.1. Lineage (NCBI taxonomy): Eukaryota > Metazoa > Chordata > Mammalia > Microbiotheria > Microbiotheriidae > Dromiciops > Dromiciops gliroides. Next base: position 239,533,645 of record NC_057866.1, on the reverse strand, counting down.
TTTAAAATTTTAATGTACAGCAGGAATTTAAATATTATTTCTCCCTAGTTATTTGATATATGAAAATCTGAAAATGAAGTGTGGTAGCTTATGTTGTATGACTGTAGCATATTGTAGCAATAAAGATGCTACATTTTTCTATGCTCTATATTTCAATAGGTTCTCTATTTCATGGGAAAATAATTAGCGTAGTAAAATGACTAGAAATTATTTATGTATATTTGCTGTAGTCTAATGTGTGTGCTCAGTATTATATTATTGTTTCTTAATGTATTTAATCCATTAAAGTTGTTTTATTCATTAATGCTTTTTAATTCTTTTTGAATATTCCAGAAACTGAAAGGTAGATATATCAAAGGATTAATAATGAATAGGCCATATTTTTGGATTGCAGTATATAATGAGGGAGGGGATAGACTGTAAAAGTTTAAAAATAGAAATTATTTTTAAGGCATGTTAAATGTGCATGATTTGTGATTACTTGGTATATTCAATGCTAATACTACAGATCTCAATATCCATGCACAAAAATTGCAGGGTTAAAAGGCAACTTTAAAAGGTCAATAAGGCTATCCCATATATCAGGCTCCCCAAATATTGCAGACATATGAATATCCAGCTTTTTGAAAGTACTTAAATGAATAAATATATCTTCCCCCAACTTTTTCTTCTTTAATATTAAAAAAATTAAGATTTCATCCATGTGATAAAATTAAATGTCTATAATAATTCATGTTGCTTACCCTCCATGCTTTTTTGGAACATTTTGTGAGTTGTCATTGGCAAATAATTTATCAAAAAGAGGCTAAAGGCTGTTCTTTGGACAAGAGTTGGACCATCTTCAAAACCCTTCTCCATAGTTTTCCAGGCTAGAAGAACCTACAGATGTGGAGTTATACTGGCACTGAATTTGGGACCTCAGCAAAAACTCTATGCCATAATTAAAAAGATCCAGTGGTTATTTGTGTGCAATGTCTTTTCATTGGAGGGAGGGAGGGAGGGAGGAAGGAAGGAAGGAAGGAAGGAAGGAAGGAAGGAAGGAAGGAAGGAAGGAAGGAAGGGAGGGAGGAAGGAAGGAAGCAGGGAAGGAAGGATGGACGGAGGAAGGGAGGGAGGAAAAGGAACAATTTAAGTAAATTCAAGAAAGTTGTAATAGGGAAGGTAGATAAAGGGGAAAGAAAACAGCCTGTGGGAATAGACTATATTCAAAATTGTGCAAAACTAATCATGAGAACAAGGTGCTGATTTATAAGTGGATGGTTCTAAAAATCAATACAAAATAAATAAATGGAGGAAAATGCAAGCCTAATAAATGTTACTAGATTATATAAGACAATAAAATGAAAGAAAGTGGCACAATGGATAAGAAACAAAACCCAACAATCTACATTTAAAAATAAAGATACCTACATAATGAAAATAAGCAATTGAAACACAATTTAATTTCAAGTAATTCCAAAAAAGCAGGACTTGCAAACATTCCATAAACCAAATGAGTGAATGAAGAATAGACAAACAAATGAATAAATGAAAAATAAAAATAAACATTTAAAATTTCAAGACAGCTCAAAAAGAACTGCATTCTGCTTAAAGTTACTATTTGCGATGAAACAATATCAATGCCAAATGGCATCTAAATTTGTAAAAGAAAGTTCAATCACAAAAAGACTTTAATAGCAATAAGATAATTGAAAGACACTTAGAGGAAAAAAAAGAAAAATATAAAACTTCACAAAATATAGGAATACACTAATATATATTCCTCATCAACATAGAATAGTTACACAAAAATAAGTGTGCTGTTAAACAGAGGAATTTTAAATGAATGTAACAAAAAATACTAAGCAAATCTTTTTTCAAACTATGATAGAGCAGAAATAGGAATAAATACAGTAATCACAAACAATAGATATGGACTTGAAGAAATAATAAATCAGTCAAACAAAAAACAAGAATTAATTGTGAAATAATGATAATGGTGTGATAATTTTTCAAAATATTGGAGATGCAGCAAAAACATTCAACAGTGGAAAAAAATCTATATCTGGTCTGTTTGGTAAATGCTCCTGAAACCCACTATTTCAGGAGGGTCTCATAGACTACTGCCAACTCATCTTCTCACTTTTCTTTTTCTTATCCCAATGAGTGGCACATAGTAAATGCTTTTAAAATGCTTTTTCTGCTTTCCACTTCCAAAAAGAGAATTGATGGACTCTGAGTGCAGATTGAAACATATTTTACTTTATTTTGTTGGGGGTTTTTTGGAACATAGAAATATGGCTTGCCTGACTTCTCATGTATAATTGATATATGTATTGCCTTCTCAATGGGTGGTGGAAGGACTAGAAAAAGGAATAAATTTAGGAAATTAAAATGTAAAAACATGTAAAATGAATAAATGAATGAGTGAATGAAAAATTTAGTAAAAGAAATAAAAAATCCAAAATGAAGTGTTTTGTTCATCTTTTAAAATATACATTATCAAAACAGAGAGAATTAATAAATTGAGCATTCAATATAAAAAATTAGGAAATTAATAAATGAGCCCAAAATAAACACAAAAGAGGATATTTTGAAAATTATAGGAGTAATGGGGGGAAATAAAAACACAAGAGCTATTTAAAAAGAAAAAAAAGAAATACTTGTTCTTTTTTAAAAAAATAATTTTAAATAAAGATCAAATTACCAAAAAAAATTGTAAAAATTCAAAATATAGCAAAGAATATATTTTAAATTCACAGAAACTAGTACATATAATTATGTCATCTTCTTACCAGTGTTCATGACTCCACAATTTCTCTAAACAAAACCTTGTCTCTTCAATCCATTTTCTATCCCTTCTGAAAGGAGAAAGAGTAAAATTCCTGGATGAGTAGAGAGCTAGCTGACCTGGGTGCTAGGAAGAACTATACTCAAGTGCTTTCCTGACACTTACTAGCTCTGTGACTCTGAGCAAGTCACTTAACCCCTCAGTCCCCCAGGCACCTCTCAAAGACAATAAATTGTGGAGAATTCCTGACCTGTATTGATTGGTAAAGGGAGTTTTATCAACTGAGGGAGTTCCTCATATTGATGAAACCATAGGTGGTCTCTATCCCTATCTGAGTAGAGTAGGTGTTTAGTCAATGTCAGCTCAATGAAGTGTATACTTACTGTCAAAAATCTAATGCCAACCTATTTTTCCAACCATATTAGGCCTAAACCAGACATGCCTGGGCTAGCCCAGGTTGGGTAGCTTGGAGGAACTCTTGAGGGACATTTGAAACATGTCCAGATTGCATTCTATGGAGACCACTGGATTCCCTATCACATGGATGGGAATAGCCTCTTTGGATTGGCTGCCGATGTCATTATAGGCTAAGCCATTTTCTGTTTTTTCCACCTCAATTTCTGCCAGTCTCATTGCTCTGTGCTCTCTTTTGGCAACTTTTAACTGTTATGTCCAAAGGGTGAAGATCCCAGTTCACCCACAGATAATGTTCCATGAATTGGAAAGGGCAATCTGTTCCAGCTCTTTGTCACCACCCACTTCTAGAAATGGGCCTGATAATATTGGTTTCTGTTCCTGTCCTCCTCTGTTTCAGGTGCTGGAGGCCATCCCCAGGGACTTAGGAGTTCACCATGGTGAACTTGGAGCCGGACTGCAGTGTGGATGGTACAGTCAGTCAGTCCAGCATAGAAGCCCTGAAAAGCCAAGGTCCCTAGGACTCAAGCCAAGGGTGGATTTGGGACTGGAAACTGGGATTGTTTTCTATAAGAACCAAGCTAAAATATGAATTTAATCCTCTTCCCTTCAACAGAGATTGAAGTAGTACTGAAGCTTCTGAGGGTAGGAGGATTATGCCTCCCATGTATTGGGGGCATACGCTTGCATATTTGTCATTATACATTTAGAAGTAAATATTTCTGTGCAGGGGCAAGTAGATGCTGCAGTGGATAGAGCACTGGCTCTGAAGTTGGAAAGACCTAAGTTCAAATCAGACCTCAATTACTAGCTGTGTGAACCTGGGCAAATCACTCAACCCCAATTGCTTTAAAACATCCAGGGCCATCTCCAGTAATTCTGATAATATATCTTGCCACTGGACCCAGATAGCTCTGAAGGAGAGAGTGAAGTTGGTGACTTTGCACAGCACTCCCTCACTTAAATTCAATTCACCGCACATCATGATATCACCCCAATGTCATAGTACTCTTCAAGAATGAAGAACAAACAACAACAACCATTTCTTTGTAAAAGCTAACCTAATTGTTAGGAACTATGTAATTGGAATGGAGGGTTACCAATGCCTACAATTGAGTGAACAATGGTATGGGATCTAGAACCAGTTGCAAAGTCTAGACACTCTTAATACCCTTACAAGTTGTGGAGAAACCTGGAAGAAGAGTGGAGTCTTTCACACCTGTCCTTTAGGTGGTGTGGCCAAAATAGTTACACATATATTACTATACCCTCTATGATCCAACCAAATTGGCGTTTTTCCTTTTCATTACATACAAAAACTTCATCTCCCAGCTCCATGCCTTTGCCCTTTATGTCTGCTGAGCACTCCTTTATCTCCACATCTAAGAATCCCATGTTTCTTTCAAAATGCTGCTCAACTGACACTTTCTACCTGAAGCCATTCCTGATCTAACCACTTGTTATTGTTTTTTTATTCTCACAGAAAGAGAAATATTACCCTGTATTTCTTTTGTACACATTCCAATATACTTATCTTCCCCAATAAAATGCAAGCCCTTTGAGATTAAGAAATTTCACATTTATTTTCTTTGTCTATTTTGTGTTATTCAGTCATATATCATTCCTGAGTCTTCATGACCCGGATGGGGTTTTCTTGGCAAAGATACTAGGAATGGTTTGCCATTTCCTTCTCCAGTAAACCTAATACATAATATGCACTTAACACATTTTTATTGATTGATTGATTATTATCCATGAAATATCGAGCTAACTTTGTAAAACCTAGAAGGCAAAGAAAAAATTGATCATTTTGTAAAACTTGTGGAGGAAATGATTATTTATGAGAACTACTCAAAGTACAAGAATCCCATGGGGAAGGACAAATTCTCACTCCTGAAAATTACCTAATTTAGTTATACCTCAACAATCCTGAGATTGGATTCTATAACGAAAGCAAACCAGTCCATCCACATTCAGAGATTTATATCACCAAATTTCAGGCATTTTTTTAAAATTCAAGATCTCATAATTCCTTATAAAATGCGACATCTGTAGAGAAGCTGAAAAGCCACTTTGTTTAGTTTGTCTAAATTGTTTTCATCCATTCCTGCATTTACAAATAGCCAAGCTCTGGGGAGCCCAGACTTGTATAGCAAAGACTTAACTCCTAGAAGTACAGAATTTCCAAATATATACAGTCTTTGGTTCCAAGGGAACAGGTCACATTCAGAGAGTGAGGTCAAACAGGCATGGAGAAAGAAAACAAGAACAAAAGAAAAGAACAACAACAAAAATCAGCTACTTCAGAGTTTCAAGAAGAATGCAAATTTTTTTTTGCTAACATCCACAATGACATAGCTTCACTGAGTACACTGAAACATTTTTGAGGTGCTGAGTGAACAGAATATTAGAAAACAAACCAATAATGTAGAACATGCTCTCATAACCTCTCTTTCTCTGCCATATTCCAATTCTTGTCTTTCTTAACTTTTTTTTTTTGATGAGGCAATTGGGGTTAAGTGACTTGCCCAGGGTGACACAGCTAGTAAGTGTCAAGTGTCTGAGGACAGATTTGAACTCAGGTCCTTCTGACTCCAGGGCCAGTGCTCTATCCACTGTGTCACCTAGTTGCCCCAACTTTTTTTTTTAATAGAAGCAGTATATGCCATGGGGTATGGTGATATATCAAGGTCACTGAAGGAGATACTATGTGCCCTTAGGCAAAAATATTTTTGCATAATATCCTGGGAGGAAATCCTATAAAAATAGTGGATATGATCAGAGAGAAGGGGCTAATATGATTTTATGCACATTTCACTTCAATCACCTGAAAGGCTATTAAACAGGTGACTTTCACATTACATGATTTGGGTCTCACCCTAATTCTTGATGCCTATTTATCAAAGAAGGTACATGTGCAACACAGCTTTTGATTTAATTTTCCAGATGCTTGAGACTCACAAAATGGAGTGCTAAATATAATCTTCAGTACAAAGAAGCATTATGCTTAATAGAAGTTGTTGGTCATTTACAACTCAGTATTAAAGCCTGCTTTTATCACTACACCCATGTGGCTCCACTGAACAAACCTGGACTCATTACTATCAAAATGATTACATTTTTTTTTCTGTAGTTCAAAGACATAATTGCTTTTCATGGAGATTTTGTTGGATTGTTTGACTCTGGGCAGACAATTCACTCCTTCTCTGTCTCAGTTTCCTCTTTTGTAAAATAAAGAGATTAGACTAATGGATATCTAAGATCTCTATAGGGTTAATCTTCACTGACACTCCAAGTTAAAGGACTTAATTGAATATGGGAAATTACTTAATAATAAATTATCTTCTTCTTATCTTATTAGACCAGGATCTCCATGGTCATTCCCCTAATTTTGTGATGAAGAAAGTGAGGTACTAAAAGATAAAATGACTTGCCTAAGTTCACACAATACCTATAAGAGAAAGGATTTGAGTGTAAACTCCAGAATCAGTACTTTTTCACCTACTGTCTTATATGCCACATAATATGACATAATAATGTAGTAAATATTACTTTATCTTAAAGAACTATATTTTTTATAGGAGATCTGAGATCTCACTGATGTGAGTACCCCTTCCAATGATGCCTTCTCATCTTAAAGATTCTTACCCATATCCTTCCATAAGTTGGGGGTCCTTACTATATATTGGTGGGTCTTTTTCTATTTTAATGTTATGTGGGTACAAATGCAAGATAAGTACAGTTCATTATGATCATGGGATCATGAATTTAGTGCTTCAATAAGCATCAAGTCAAATCTCACAATGTTACATGAAACACTGGTAGAATAGGCTGGTGTTCAGATTGTTCAACTTCTTCCATTTATTGTTGATGATAACAATTAGCATTTGTATAGAACTTTAAATTTCTTAAATGCTATTATATTTGTTCCTCACCTAACTACTGACTAGTTCCTCAGATGATTATCTCAGGAGAAATGCCCCTTTTCACACTCTGGGAATTAATGTTAAAGATGTATAATTCTGTTTATCTTTCTATTAACACTTAGCTCGAGCTCAGACATAGTTATGGCAAAACACCTCAGTATTAGAGCTAACACTTTTTCTTGGTTATAGTTCCTCTTCAGTTGCATTCCAACAGTACTGCCACCTTGACTAGCATGCTAGTAAATAATATTGTTTATAAAGACAAAATAAACATGTAAAAGGCAAATTTTAGTCTCTCCTGAGAAGAAGAGAAATACAAGATACAAGATTACCCTCCTTGAAAGTCTGGGATCGTTTGACGAACAAAGTGTCTGTTCTGAGGTAACACACTTCATTTCCCACTAGGCCAAGCAATGTTCCAAAGTCCTGGTCTCTTTCTTTGTAGCAGAAGACTCTGTACGTTCCATGCTACACATGGTTTCTGACAGTTTCCCCTTCTCCGCATCCATGGGTTTCATACTCATTCTATCAGAAGCCAGATTCCTCTTCAAGTCAATCTAGAATCACAGGACTGATTTTTAAACTCATCCAGGGATCACTAAGTGACTTCTGCTATGATTCATTAAGGGAGTCATTCACACCTTATAAAGAAATCACCCGGCATGGCTGTAACAACTTGTTTTCAATGATTAGGTTTGTAAAGACCAACATCCTTACATACAAATGAGGAAATTGGAAGCCAAAATCATAAGAGTGGTGCATATGAACCCAAGTCCCCTGATTTCTATTTCAGTATTCTCTCCTTGTATCATGTTGCTATATAACCATCCCATGTATTTTTTTTCTGACCTTTGCCTAAAACAACATTTTTCTATTACATGTGATAAGAAGGATAAAATGAATTTGATTCACTTCTTTGAATAGCTTGTTAATAGAAATGAAATTGATCACTGGAAGAGAATATCACATTTAGATTATCAACAGCTAACTTAATGTTTCTCAACATTATGAAACTGTTTGATCCTTTTCAATGACTTTGTTATTTTTCTAGTCTGCCATCACTATAAAAGTGGAGATATTCTAGACTTCTGGGAATTATTGAATAGAAAAACTAACAAAATATAGGGGAAAACCCCTATTTTACTGATAAAGTAAAAAAAAATTTACTTAAAAAAGAACTCATGTGGATAAAGCACCAGCCAGGTGAGAACCTGAGTTTTAATCTGGCCTCACACACTTGACACTCACTAGCTGTGTGACCCTGAGCAAGTCACTCAATCCTCATTGCTCCACAAAAGAGAAAAAGGGGGTTAAAAAAAGAATTCCTAAAGAAAGGATTAAAATTAGCTATATATAAAATAATGTTATCCTTAAGAAAGAATGACTCAACAAACTAATCACATAGATAATTTCATGAGACATAATGACAAAAGATGAATTTGTGGTGATGTGGCCTAGGTATAAACATGAGAAGGAACATATAGCTAAATTGAAATAAATCAAAAACATGAATTTAAACAAAAAAATAGAAAATTTTAAAACTGAAGTAAAAATTTATAAAATTGAAAGCAAAAATCTGTTGATTTTAATTTTAAAATGAGACTGTAATATTTTTTAAAATAAATAAATATGTAAATTATTATTTATTTTGTTTTCAACCAGGAAAAACAAATAACCAGTATTAAAAGTTAAAATTGAAATTCACAAGGAGTTACAGAGAAATAAAGGAAATTATTCAAAACTATTTTGCTCAAGTATATTACAATAAAACCAATAACTAAGTTATATAGATGCATAATTAAAAAACATAAAATGTCTTGAATAACAGAATAAAACAAGATTTAAAATGTTTAAGTAACCTAATCTCAGAAAAAGAAATAGAACAAGACACAATGGACGTAAAAGTAAATCTTTCAAATCTTCAAACAGCAATTAATTCCAATATTGCATAAATTATTTGAGGGGAAAAAGAAAAAGAGTCCTAGTAAATTCCTTCTCTGATGCAAATAGGATCTTGATACTTAAAGCAGAAAGAATAAAAATGGGGGGGGGGACAAAGAAAGACCAATACTCTCAATGACCTTTGATGCAAATGTTTTAAATAAAGATAACACTCTAAGATGAGATTGGTTTTATACCAGAAATGCAAAATTGGTTCATTATTTGAGTATGTATGTAAGTCCTTTGAGCCAATGCTGATGAAATTAAGGTTCACTCACTCCCCAACTCCTTCCCCCTCTTCTACTCTCCTCCATAAGCTTTCTTCTTTTTTCCTTCATGTGAACTACCTACCTCTCCCCAGACCATCTCTCCCCTTCTCCCTCCCCCAGTTTATTCCTCCTACACCCCAAACCTATTTTAATGATGTCATCATGGATTAGTTAGGTGGCACAGTGGACAAAGCACCAGCCCTGAACCCAGGAGACCCCAAGCCGAAATCCAGCCCCAGACATAAGACACCCCACCTTTTCACCCTACAAAGAACAAAACATAAATGCTTTACAGATATCATCCCTTCATATTCTGTTCAGCCCTGTCTTCTGTGAATTTCTTGTGAAGACTTTTTTGTTTTGGTTTGGTTTTTGGTGAGGCAATTGGGGTTAAGTGACTTGTCCAGGGTCACACAGATAGTAATTGTCAAGTGTCTGAGGTCACATTTGAACTCAGGTTCTCCTGAGTCCAGGGCCGGTGCTCTATCCACTGTGCCACCTAGCTGCATCTGAATTTCTTACTGAGATAATTCTTATGATTTCAAAGTATTATCTTCCCATGTAGGAATATAAACAGTTTGATCTTTTAATATCCCTCATGAAGTCTTTTTCCTGTTTACCTTTTTATGCTTCTCCAGGATCTTGTATTTGAAAGTCAAATTTTCTATTCAGTTCAGGTCTTTTCATCACAAAAGCTTGAAAGACCTCTTTCTCATTGAAATCCCATTTTTGCCTCTGAAAAATTATACTCAGTTTTGCTGGGTACATGATTTTTGGCTGTAGTCCCAGTTCCTTTGCCTTCTGGAATATCATATTCCATGCCCTCCAGTCCTTTACTGTAGATGCTGCTAAATCTTGCTTTATTCTTATTGGAGCTCCACAGTATTTGAATTCCTTTTTTCTAGCTGCTTGCAGTATTTTCTCCTTGACCTGGGAGTTCTGGAATTTGGCTATAATATTCCTGGAGGTTTTCCTTTTGGGATATCTTTCAGGAGGTGATCAGTGGATTCTTTCAATTTCTATTTTAGCTTCTGCTTCTAGAATATCAGAGCAATTTTTCCTCACAATCTCTTGGAGGATGGTGTCTAAGCTTTTGTTTTGGTCATGGTTTTCACGTAGTCCAATGATTTTCAAATTATCTCTCCTAGATTTATTTTCTAGGTCAGCTGTTTTTCCAAGGAGATATTTTACATTGCCCTATATTTTTTCATTCAATTGGATTTGCTTTAATGTGTCTTGGTTTCTCATAAGGTCACTAGCTTCCATTTGTTCAATCCTAATTTTTAGGCAGTTATTTTCATCAGACAGTTTTTTAATGTCCTTTTCCATTTGGCTTTTCAAACTGTTGACTTTTTTCTCATGACTTTCCTGCATTACTCTCATTTCACTTTCCATTCTTTCTTCCTTTCCTCTACATCTTCTTTCTATTTCTCCTACTTTCTCTTCAAAATCCCTTTTGAGAGCTTCCATGGCCTGAGACCAGTTCATATATTTCTTGGAAGCTTTGGATGTTGGAGCTTTGACCCTGTTATTATCTTCTTTTTCTGAGGTTTCAGTCTTCATTTATGTTTTAGCATTGCTGGGTTCAGGCCAAAATAATGGATTGTAGATCCATTATCTATAGAATGGACCATACCAGTCCCATGATTTTGTTGGCATTATGAATTCTCTAGGAGGAAATTCTCTCCACCACCGCAGAACCACTTTTACAATATGTAATCTTAGAGTTATTTAGGGCACTGAAAATTTAAGTAACTTGTCTGAGATCATGCAGTCATTGTGTCAAAGCAGGATTTGAATGACATTGTCCCTGAGGGTATTGCTTCCTTACTATCCAATATAACAAGTTGCTACAATATTCTATATAGTAGATACTTAATATATTCAATTGAATCTATTTCAATTAAATAAAAAGAACTCAATTCATTTTTTTAAAGAATGAATGAATCAAGGTAAGTATTGTACATTCTTATGTAGCATATAATAATTTCTTCCATAGATTTTTACCATTCTGCCTGGAATATTGCCAGACAATATCAATATTTTTCTCTCTTGCCTCCTCACAGCATAGTCTATACTAGATTTTTAAAACCTTTAAATACCTCTCTCTCTCTCTCTCTCTCTCTCTCTCTCTCTCTCTCTCTCTCTCTCTTTCTCTTTATTACAATCCCATTCTTTAGACCCCCTAGTTTACAATCTTACGACTTATTTCACTAAGATTATAAATACCAAGTATGAATTATGGTGTCTCAACATATTCTAAAGGCTCTATTTACTTTCTCTTTTTCAGTATCCTCAGGGGAGACAATACTTATTGGACCTTCAAAAGTTAGATCTGCTATCTGTGGTCCTGCTTCAATCCCTTCCCATATAATGTGGAATCCCTCCCAAGATCACCACTTTCTCCTCTAACATCACTAATATCTTCCTTTCCAAAGTCTCTTCCCTATTTTGAATATGAACTTATGTGGATCTTACCATTTTTAAAAAATGAAAAAACAACATAGTTAATATGGAACTTTATCAGTTTGGGCTGTATATATTCATTAAAAGAAACTATAATTTGTTTCCTTATTTGTCATGTGGGCACCACAAAAAAAGTAACACAAGTAGTCATGCATGTTTTTCCCCCAGAGGCACAACTAAATCCAATGCCTCCTTGACTTTATATGTCATTGTAATTCAAATAGAAACCATCCCTTCACCCTGTTTTTAAGCCTCAATGGACTCTCACTTCATTGAACATTTATATAAAATCAGATTGCTCTTTGGAAGAAATCTGCTTTTTCTTGGACATGCTTTGCAGGACAAAATACATTTTAAATCTTATGTTTGTGGATTCCTTCCTTCTCAGTAGAGTCACTGTGTATGACAAGTAACTGAAAGCTTCTAGTATCCAGTACTGCCTCACTTGAGACGTAATTGTGTGTGTGTGTGTTGTGTGGCCCTGCTTTTAAATTTGGTTAAGGTCTAAGAGCTTGGAGGATTATTTCTGACAACATGTTAAATGTTTGAGGCGTGGATGTGTAATGGAATAATGCAATAAATGTCTTTTGTCTGTATTGATTTTGTAGATGAGTTGGATTAGAAAAAAGCTTGCCCCGGCAAAGCAATATCATCCAACTATCTAACCTTTGAGCTCTTTAAAACAGCATGGTACCTCCCTGGTCAGGTGGAATTCCCACCAGACTTATAGTGTGACAAAAGGTGAATTGATCCTTGTTCTTGAGTGCCATAATGTCATTTCAAAAAATCACATTCTCAAGGGCAACATTTCCTGGAAAGTGCAGCCAAAACAGCAAGTAGAGAAGCAATATGGTACTTAGTAGGACTTGTGATAATACCTCTTCCTTTCAGTTTCAAAGGGTCCTCCAGGCATTAGAAAGATGAATGTGGCCCTTTAGTTTGTGATACATAAGAGGCAGAATTCCATGATTTAGCGTTAAAATCAACCATTAATCCAGTTTTGTTGATCTTGAGACCACTCCTCAGATTCTGCAATCATTATAATGCAACTGAGAGACCAAAAAACAAGGGAAAGAAAGGCATAATGTGCCTACATTAAAGAACAGGGATTGTCAAGTTTAATAATGGAATTTTTTATGTTATCTTCACTTTCTAAAAGACCTTTTCTTTCAAATTTCCCTTTCCACTATGCATTTTTTTTGTGTGGGGCAATGAGGGTTAAGTGACTTGCCCAGGGTCACACAGCTAGTAAGTGTCAAGTATTTGAGACCAGATTTGTACTCAGGTCCTCCTGAATCCAGGGCCAGTGCTTTATCCACTGTGCCATGTAGCTGCTCCCTCTACTATGCAAAGTTAATGACCTAGATCTTTTTATTTTTCCCCCTTCATATCCTCACATCTTAGTATAAATATGCAAATAGTTTTGGTTTCATAGAATGCACTAAACCATATTGACTCTTTGTTTGCATTGTAAAAATTACCATGTATATATGTTATCAAATAAACCAGGTTCTGGTTGTGTCCAACTCCTTGACATACTGTGGTCAAAGGACTATCTTAGGGCCCAGGCAGATTAAACCAGATATTAGGCTCAAAATTAGAATGAGATACTTGAAATGTTAATAAAGGGAAACTCATAGGATTGTAGATTTAGGGCTAGAATCAAATTTAGAGGCCATCTAGTTCAACTTCCTCATTTAAATTATTTTTAATCAGAATTTATTCAATACCAGAGACAGATAAAGATAGAATGGGAGAGGGAGAAATAAAGAACATATCATATAAAAATGAGGATGGAAAAAAATCTTATTTGTGAAACTATGAATTATGTAAAATTCACACATAAAATATGTGAAACTATATTACATATAACTTTTTTTTTTAGTGAGGCAATTGGGGTTAAGTGACTTGCCCAGGGTCACACAGCTAGTAAGTGTTAAGTGTCTGAGGCCAGATCCGAACTCAGGTACTCCTGACTCCAGGGCCGGTGTTCTATCCACTGCACCACCTAGCTGCCCTACATATAACTTTTTAAAAGTTAAAATATCTAAGAAATTTAATGTTACTTTCAAATTTTCCCACTTGTACTTCCTTCTGAACTTCTGATCTCCTCTGTGAATTTTAAAAATACTTCAAATAAACCAGTGAGAGAGCAAGAGAGAGAGAGACAGAGAGAGGGGGGGGGAGGGAGGGAGGGAGAGGGAGAGACAGAGAGAGACAGAGACAGAGGCAGAGAGAGAGAGAGAGAGAGAGAGAGAGAGAGAGAGAGAGAAGGCTGTAAAGGTATAGATTGGGTCTTCTCCTCTTTGTAGCCAAGTAAGTATTATACGTGTAGTCTTGGGTTCTTTACTAACTCAGAGTTTGTTTGTTTTAACTAAGGTATTCCACCATCTAGGTTTCCTGAATAACTTTACAATAATTTCCTGGACCTTTAGGACCCAACCTAGAGGTAGCTGACAATAACTCCTCCAACACATCAGGAAGTAAGACTGGTGGGACCAATATCATGCAGGAACTGAATTTTAGTAAATGGAGGTGAATAGTAAAATAAAGGAGTTCCCATTATGGTGCTCCATAGCAGATAATCTGTTTGCTCTGCTATCTACCATACCTGTAACAGCTTGGAAGGAACCCTGAAATGTTAATGAACTGTGGTCTTGAAATACCACTCATATGGTTTGCAACCCTGGCCACTATATTAAAACTGCTACCATGAATTCCATTATGCAGTAAAATGTTGCAGGCTGACTCTACTCAAAAGTGTTATGATGATCACTTTGATGCAGAAGGAAAAGGGGTGCATAACAATTTCATTTTCTGGTACCAAAAGAGAGCAAGATATATCAGAGCAGGGCAGCTAGGTGGCACAGTGGATAGAGTACCGGCCCTGGATTCAGGAGGACCTGAGTTCAAATTCGACTTCAGACACTTAACACTTGCTAGCTGTGTGAACCTGGGCAAGTCACTTAACCCCAGTTGCCTCATCAAAACAAAAAAACAAACCAAAAAGATATAGCAGAGAAAATCAGAAATATTAATATTCCACCTGGTTGGACTACTTCCAACCAGATAGTACTGCCTGTTAGAGTAAAGAAATGATAAATGTGAATGAAAGGGTCAAAAAAAACATGAATATTTTTATTATATACCAGTTCTGGCTTCTTGCAAGTTTCAACTAAAATCCCACCTTCTACAGTCAGCCTTTCTCAATCCCTCTTCATTCTAGTGCCTTCTCTCTATTGCTTATCTCCAATTTATACCATATATAGTTTGTTTGTATATAGATGTTTGCAAATTGTCCCATTAGATTGTGAACTCCTCAAGGACAGGGAATGTCATTTGTCTTTGTAGCCCTAGTGCTTAGCATAGTGCCTGGCATATAGTGTTTAATACTTATTGACTTTCTGACCAATAATTATAGATTATATAAGAAAACAGTAAAAACATAAACTATATATCACTGTAGACTACAAAAATTTAGGACTTAGTGAACGCCTGAGTCTACATGACCTACTAGTTAGAATTACATATGAGAAGCTCTTTGTCTTTCATGTATTGTTGGAGGACAAATCCATATACCACCAATACAAACCACAATCCTAGAGGACTCAACCACCAAACATTAGTGGCACTGGATCACTATCAAGAAATGGATGGCTGTTCACAATGTTCCAGACATAACATTGATACAAAAAACTTAGTGTTGTTTGTAATGGACATCACTATGCTAAATACTCATGGTCTCTAAAATACATTCAACAAAAAGCTTACAAAATATAAAAATTACCAGATGAGATGAAAATCATATAGGAGCAGGATACAGACAATCCTTATTATCTTCCCCGATAATTTTGTTGTTGTTCAATCATTTCAATAGTGTCCAACTCTTCATGACCCCATTTGGGATTTTCTTAGAAAGGTCCCCAGCTCATTTTACAGATAAAGAACTGAGGCAAACAATGTGAAGTGACTTGCCAAGGGTCACACAGCTGCTAAGTGTCTGGGCTGGATTTGAACTCAGATCTTCCTGATTCAAGTCCTGGCACTCTAGCCACTACACTACCTGGTTGGTCCTCTCTTATAATAGGATTGGATTAAAAAAATTTTCAGTGACTCATCAGATGACCTGATATTCTAATACTTCAACTACAAAAACATTATATTGGACCAAGTTATTTTATTTAGCTGTGCAATAGCATTGACCATTAATTATCAAATTATAATAACAGTAAAATGATTTGTTCCAGTACTATTTCTGTCTGAACTCCATCACAAGGATGAGGCAATAGAGAAGATAATATCCACTGACATTTACAAAGTGCTTTAAAGTTGGTGTGTTGGTGTGTGTTTTTCCAAGAGCTTTACACCTATCATCTCTTTTGATCATCACAACAGCCCAGTGAGGTAAGTCCCATAGGTATCATTATCTCTATTTACATATGAAGAAATTGAGTTTTGTAGAGATTCAGTAACTCCACCTTGGACATGTAATTAATAAGGCCTAGAAGTAGGATTTAAATCTTTGATATCTCTTGACTCTTCTTCCAGAATTTTTCCTACTTTGCAACCCAGAGAATTGTCATATTTGAGTCTTCCTTTATC
Organism: Dromiciops gliroides; assembly: GCF_019393635.1. Taxonomy (NCBI): domain Eukaryota; kingdom Metazoa; phylum Chordata; class Mammalia; order Microbiotheria; family Microbiotheriidae; genus Dromiciops; species Dromiciops gliroides. The sequence goes on along the minus strand of NC_057866.1, from coordinate 239,517,257 downwards.
ATTCCATTTATGGCAAGATTCTGTCTGAAACATCTGCCATATCCATCCCCTCTTTTCGATTTCCATCACCACCACACTGCCTGAGACCTGTATTTTCCCCATCTTAAACTAGTGTAATAAACTAGTAACCAATCTACTTGCCTTCAATCTCTCCCACCTTGAATCCCCACTAGATATTTTTCCAGGTAAATTTTCTTCATGCTCAGTTCCCAACAGTTCATTTTACTATAAAACAAAAACAAGTCTTCAAAGGTTTCCCGATACCTACTAAATATAAGTCAAATTTCTTCACTCGCTGTTCAAGGCTGTCCACAATTTGACTTTAATGAAGTGTTCAAGCTCTATTACATATGGTTCCCTCCTCATATTCTCTAACCCTGAAAACTGGAGTAATCACTAGGCCCCCAAACATGCACTATGCTTTCTCCATCTCAATACCTTTACTTAGAATCATTATCCTCCCCTGAAATTTCTTCCCATTTCACCCCCACCAGTTGAAAACCTATTCACCTTTCAAAGCTGTTATTAAAATAGTATGTCTCTAAAATATTCTTCCTGATTTTCCCCATTAAAAATGCTTATTTTACTTGGTGTACACTTCTTATTGTACTTTAAATTATCATAATTTTTATATCTTCCATATACTCTATTGGCAAACAGAGAGAAATGGCAAACCAGTCCCAGTATCTTTGCCAACAAAAGTCCAAATGGAGTTGCAAAGAGTCAGATTTGACTGAAATAGGCAGACAACAATAACATGGTTTGTTATTTTGTAAGACAAGAGCTGCAGGCTGAGTAGAAGCACCAACCAGAGCACATCATCACAAAGGTTGATTCCCTGCATGATGGCTTGGAGGCTAGGTTGTAAGCAGGTACAGTGGTTCTGATCCATCTCCATTGGGGATGAGGAGAGGTGGTGGTCAAGACCTTGGCTGGAGTATGACTCATACCACTCATACCATTAGTACATGCCCCCTCCTGTCTCTCCCATTTTCTGCAATACTGCTTCAACTAAATGAGTTTGCCTGATCAGTGAGTATCATTATTTGTCAGTTAGTGTGGATGGAGAGAGCATTTCAAACTCAATCAGTTTAATCATACAATTTGAAATGCATATATTCATTTTTCATGAGATTTTTGAGGAGCACATATAAAGCATTAAATGAGACCTTCCTATAACCTCACATGTTGCTTAAAACACAACCACTATGCAGTTTGGAAGCATAACACTTGGGTGACATTTGGGAAACATGCTTGTCAATATTTTTATAACCCTTTGAATTTTGCTTCTTATTATAGATATCTTTTTGTTTGTTTATTTATTTGGGTCTCATTTTTTCAGGGTTAGAAAATATCTGTAATGCTAATTGGACCATTTGTCAATTGTCAATATGCTAGTTTTCACAAATTTCAATTTTGTGCCCAACACCAATTTTTCAAAGCATTTAATACTGCAGAGTGCACCCTTATAAGCTCTGTGCCCTTTATATAGATCTAGTTAAGCAAATTAATATTTGATTTCTTTAGTAACCTTAGATTGTGCTACTAAGATTATTCACTGTGCAATATAGATATGTGTGTATGTACACATATATACATATAAATGTGTGTGTATATTTTATATATATATGAATTTCCTAAGCCTGTAAAAACAATTTTGCCTTTGAGCCAGGAGCACATTGTAATTTAGAAATGGACCAAATGCAGGACTTTTTAATAAATAAGCATTATTCATATGATCAGAAGTAGAAGCCAAAGGTAATTTCATTAATTGATATATACCTTTGGCCTGAGTTTCAGTGTACTGTGAAACATTTAAGAATGGACAATCTTATATTCCTTTTATCCTTAGTCAATAACTGATGTTAGATTTCACACTGTTTGGTGACTCAACAGGAAGACAACATGCTTTCAATGAAAATCTCTAGTTCTGGGGTCAAATCGAACTAGCTTCAAAACCTCTCTCTGTCCCTTATTTCCAAGGTAACCTTGTAACATAATTTTAACCTCCCTAGGCTCCATTTTCAACAATTATCCAATGAGAGCTTTAGACTCCAAGAGCCCTAAAGTCCTTTTTAAGTCTACAGTGAGGATTCTTAACCTAGTCCTATGAACTTTTATAAAATGTTGATCACTATTTAAATATTAGAATTAACTATTGAGCAGCGGAGCCAAGATGGCGGAGAGGAAGCAGTAAGCTGCCTGAGCTCTCCTTCTGTTCCCTCAAAACGAACATTAAATCAAGCCTCTGGACAGATTCTGAAACTACAGAACCTGCAAAGAGACAGAGAGACACAGTCCTCCAACCAGAGATAATTTAGAAGACTTCAGGAAAAGGTCGGTCTGACTCGGGCAAAAGGGAGGCCCAGCGCAGAGCAGCAACCCAGCGCCGAGGGGGTGGGGGCAAATCAGCAGGAGCTGCGGGCCACAGCCGAACAACTGAGGCTCCCGGAACCTGGTTCAAAAATCTGGTGGCCAAGAAGGACAGTGGAAAAACTTACCTGCACCGGCCGAGAGGGCCACGAACGGCGGGATCAGACGCAGGGGTCTGGCGCCTGGCTGGCCAAGCACAATCATACAGGAAGTGCAGGGCGGGGCATCTCCACACACCATAAAGGCCTCAGAGTAAAAGCCCGGTCACACAGCACCTATACACCTGCACAAGAAGCCCAAAACAGGGACCCTGGTGCCCCCAGAGCAGACCTCAACTTAAAGAATAAATAAATAAGCTGCAATAATGAGTAAGAAGCAAAAAAGAGCCCTCTCCATTGAGAGCTTCTGTATCAATAGGGAAGAAGCCAACACAAACTCAGATGAGGACAATAGCCTCAAATTGTCTACATCTGAAACCTCACAAGGGAAGGTGAATTGGTCACAAGAACAAAAAGCCTTCCTGGAAGAGCTCAAAAAGGATTTTAAAAATCAATTGCAAGAGGTAGAAGAAAAAATGGGGAGAGAAATGAAAGCAAAACAAAAAAACTATGAAAAAAGAATCAGCAGCTTGGAAAAGGAAGCTGAAGAAAACAAAGCCTTAAAAAATTCATTTGGCCAAATGGAAAAAAAGCTGCATAATCTCACTGAAGAAAACAATACCTTAAAAAATTCACTTAGCCAAACGGAAAAAAAGGTACATAATCTCACTGAAGAAAACAATACCTTAAAAAATTCACTTAGCCAAATGGAAAAAAAGGTGCATAATCTCACTGAAGAAAACAATGCCTTAAAAATTAAAGTGGGACAGTTGGAAGAAAAGGAATCCATGAGACACCAAGAATCAGTCAAGCAGAATAAAAAAAATGAAAAAATAGAAGAAAATGTGAAATACCTCATTGGAAAGACAACTGATCTGGAAAACAGATCGAGGAGAGACAATTTGAGAATCATTGGACTGCCTGAAAGCCATGACCAGAAAAAGAATCTAGACACCATATTCCAGGAAATTATTAAGGAGAACTGCCCTGATATCATAGAATCAGAGGATAAAATCATCATTGAAAGAATCCACCGATCACCTCCTGAAAGAGACGCCAAAAGGAAAACTCCAAGGAATATTGTAGCCAAATTCCAGAATTATCAGGTGAAGGAGAAAATACTCCAAGCAGCCAGAAAGAAGCAATTTCAATATCATGGAGCCACAGTCAGGATTGCTCAGGACCTGGCAGCTTCAACATTAAAGGACCGCAAGGCTTGGAATATGATATTCCGGAAGGCAAAGGAGATTGGATTGCAGCCGAGAATCTATTACCCAGCAAAAATGAGCATTTTCTTTCAGGGGAAAAGATGGACATTTAATGACATTGGGGACTTTCAATCTTTCCTGGTGAAAAGACCAGAACTGAATAGAAAATTTGATCTCAACATACAAGACTCAAGAGAAGTTTAAAAAGGTAAACAGAGGGGGAAAAAAAGTTACCCTATTAGGTTAAACTGTTTATATCCCTACACAGGAAGATAATACTCATAACTCTTAAGAACTGTAAATGTATTTGGGCAGAGAGAAGGACTTTATATAGAGGGTATAAATATAAATTGTCTTTGATGTGATGATACAAAAGAATTAAGGGGATAAAAAGGGAGTCTATGGGGAGGAGAGGAAAGGGGAGGTGGAATGGGATGAATTATATCATATGAAGAGGTGGAAAAAAACCTATTATAATAGAGGGAAAGAAAGGAGGGGGGAACATGGTTTCAACCCTATTCTCATTAGATTTGACTCAAAGAGGGAATAACATATACGTTCATTGGGATAAAGAAACTTAACTCATTCTTTAGGGAAACAAAAGGGGAAGGGAAAGGGGGGGACTGAGAAGGGAGGACAAAAGCAAGGGAGAAAAGGGTAAAGAAAAGAGAGGGGGGTGATAAAAAGGGAGGGCAGATTGGGGGAGGCAGGGGTAAGAAGTAAAACGTCGGTGAGGAGGAATAGGGTGAAAGAAGGGGGGAAAAGTACAAAGGGGGTAAATAGAATGGAGGGGAATAGACAGTCAGTAATAATAACTGTGAATGTGAATGGGATGAACTCTGCTATAAAACGGAAGCGAATTGCAGAGTGGATTAAAAACCAGAACCCTACAATATGCTGTTTACAAGAAACACATTTGAAGCAGAGAGATACACACAGAGTAAAGGTAAAAGGCTGGAGCAGAATATATTATGCCTCAGCTAAAGTAAAAAAGGCAGGGGTAGCAATCCTTATCTCAGACAAAGTGCAGGCAAAAATAAATCTCATTAAAAGAGATAAGGAAGGAAATTACATCTTACTTAAAGGTACTATAGATAATGAAGTAATATCAATATTGAATATGTATGCGCCAAGTGGTATAGCATCCAAGTTCTTAGAGGAGAAGTTAAATGAGTTACAAGAGGAATTAGATAGTAATACTATACTAGTGGGGGATCTGAATCTCTCCCTCTCAGAATTAGATAAATCTAGCCAAAAAATAAATAAGAAAGAAGTGAAAGAGGTGAATAGATTACTAGAAAAGTTAGACATGATAGATGTCTGGAGAAAATTGAATGGGGATAGAAAGGAAAATACCTTTTTTCTCAGCAGTACATGGCACATTTTCCAAAATTGACCATGTATTAGGGCACAAAAACATCATAGTCAAATGTAGAAAGGCAGAAATAGTAAATGCAGTTAGGCTTCACCTAACTGTCATGGGGTGCAGAGCACCCCAGAAGTACGCTGGGGCACATCAAGGAATCTTCTCCTTGAAGAAACTAAACCAGAGGACAGATATGCTTAGAGAGATAAGTGGAACCAGTTTGGACTGAGCTAGCTGTGGGACCTCCACCCTTCATTCTGGTCTCCCTTACCCCTGGGGAGATAAATTTGGGTGTGGCTGCAGCCTTTGTGTCTTGAAGAGAGATTCATAGTGACCCCTCACCCAATTCCTCTAGTCACTACCAGTGGGGGATGGTCCTCCACTACTCACCCGATTTCCCCAGCAACCACCAGTGGGGGACAGTCCTCCCTCACTAAAGGAACTTTCCACAGTCAAATGGTCACTCCTCCCCCCATCAGTCTTCTATAAAAGTACCTGCCAGTCTCCTGCTCGAGCAGACTGGTAGCTCTGAGCCACCTGCTTTGTGCCTATCTCCCCATGAGAAGTCCAAGGATTTCTTTCGTAGTTTTCCTTCCCCCACCCTTCCCTTCCCTTGCCCCTAAATAAACTACCATTTTATTCTAACTGCTTTTGTGTGCAAGAGGGTATAATTCTTTAAAGAGGAAATCCTAAAAACCCCAACCCCTAACCCAAACCCTATACCCCATTTCCCCCATTACATACCTATTAAAGGGTTCCATGATACAAAAACAGGGGCAAAAACCCTGATCATGTTTGGCATGATGCCTGGCACATAGTAGGTGTTTTAGTAATGTTTGCTGACTGTCTCATCTAGATCTCTGCTTGTTGTCAGTTATTTCAGTCATGTCTGATACTTCATGACCCCATTTGAGTTTCCTTGGCAAAGATATTGGTGTCATTTGGCATTTCCTTCTCCAGATCATTTTATAGATGAGGAAACAGCCAGAGTTAAGTGACTTGCCCAAGGTCAAACATCTAGTAAATGTCTGAGGCCAGATTTGAACTCACAAACATAAGTCTTCCTGACTTCAGGGACAGCACTCTACTGCAGCACCTAGTTGCCCACAGATATGAGAGTTTTCTTATGACCAAGAATACATAGAAAATTTGGAAAATATCAACTGTTCTCTTTGAGGCTGGTAATGGCCAAAACATCAGATTTCTTTTTTTTTTTTTTTGCTGGTTATATCCATGTGAAATATCCTCTTATTCATGGCATTCTTTCAGCCCATTGAGATGTAGATAGTTCTAGCTTCACAGTTGATTGATATTGTTATAAGTTGAGGTCTCAGTCATTACTACAATCAGAATAAGTGTGAACGCATAAATACAATAACTTCCCTGTGATACTACCTACCAATCACCTCAATAACTCAGCCTCTTTCCATGGTGCTAAAACTTCTTGAAAATACTCCCAACCATTTCTCTTGTCTTGGTGGCTTAAAAAGAATGGGACTCTAGACTTTTATTTTTCTCCTAAGCATAATAAACTTGAAAAAGTTCAAGATCGAAGTCTCTTAGACAGAAGAGGGCATAATCAAAATCCAGTGCCCTCAATAGTCCCAATAGATTTCCCAATGTTAAAAGGTACAAAATATGTTCCATTGTTCACCAATTCAGCCTGATTTTGCTGAATGTTGATCTGCTTAGCAAATCTCTTCTTAAGCAAGGCCTTCAGCATGAAGCCTGTCCTGATCTCACTAGCTACTGGTTGGCATTCCCCCAACCTAACCTCCAACTGTCCTGTGATTTGTTTTGCAAATACCTATTTATGTACATGAGGTCTTCTCTAATAGAATGTAAAATCCTTTGAGAACTACAAAATTTACTGGGAACTGATTCCCCACTCAGTCCCCTCTTTCCCAGACAAATTAATTGACTGGGGCTGTCTTTGTCATTTCCAGACTCTTGATGGATTTATGGACCTTCCCCCAACCAACTTATCCCCTCCCAATGTTCCCCACCTTACTCCCTGGACTTTATGTTATTATGTAAAAAGAGTCCACCTACATTAAGTTGTTTCTATTCAGTCAGTAACACCTATACTTAACTTAGGAGCTGTTCTATTATTTCTTTTGTCAAAGGTTCATTTACATTAATTAGCTATATGTCACTCTGGAGCAATCTTTTGGTTCCCTTTTTGTTCTGTTACCCCATTACAAACCTTGTCCTCTTCATATCCTTTGACCATTTCTCAATTGGGGAATGACTTGGATTCTTATACATTTGATTTAGTTCCCTATATATTTTAGAAATGAGGCCTTTATCAGAAGTACTGGCCACAAAAATTGATTCCCAGCTTTCTGCCTCCCTTCTAATTGTGGATGCATTGCTTCTGTTTGTACAAAAATTTTTTAATTTAATATAATCAAAATCATCCATTTTGCATTTTATAATATACTCTATCTCTTGTTTGGTCATAAACTGTTTTCCTTTCCAAAGATCTGATAGGTTGACTATTCCTTTCTCTCCTAATTTACATATGGTATCACCTCTTATGTCTAAATCATGTATCCATTTTGATCTTATTTTAGTATAAGGTGTAAGATGTTGGTCTATGCCTAATTTCTGCCATACTATCTTCCAGTTTTCCCAGCAGCTTTTGTCAAATACTGAGTTCCTATCCCTATCTTTGGGTTTATCAAACACTACATTACTAGTGTCATTTACTACTACATTTCCTATGCCTAGCCTATTCCATTGATCTACCACTCTATTTTTTAGCCAGTACCAGATAGTTTTGATGACTACCGCTTTATACTAAAGCTCCAGGTTTGGATATGAACAGGCAGTTTTCTGATGAAGAAACCAAAACTATCTATTCCCATATGAAAAGATGCTCTAAATCACTATTGATTAGAGAAATGCAAATTAAAACAACTCTGAGGTACCACCTGACACCTATCAGATTGGCTAAAATGACAAAAAAGGAAAATAATAAATGTTGGAGAAGCTGTGGGAAAATTGGAACACTAATGCATTGTTGGTGGAGCTGTGAACTGATCCAACCATTCTGGAGAGCAATTGGGAATTATGCACAAAGGGCGATAAAGCTGTCCATGCCCTTTGACCCAGCAATACCACTTTTGGGTCTTTTTCCCAAAGAAATCATGGAAAAGGGAAAGGGACCCACATGTACAAAAATATTTATAGCTGCTCTTTCTGTGGTGGCAAGGAATTGGAAGTTGAGGGGATGCCCATCAATTGGGGAATGGCTGGACAAGTTGTGGTATATGAATACAATGGAATACTATTGTGCTGTAAGAAACGATGAGCAGGAGGAGTTCAGAGAAACCTGGAGGGTCTTGCATGGGCTGATGATGAGTGAGATGAGCAGAACCAGAAGAACATTGTACAGAGTATCATCAACATTGAGTGTTGATCTATTGTGATGGACTATATTCTTCTCACCAATGTAATGGTACAGAAGAGTTCCAGGGAACTCATGATAGAAGAGGATCTCCAAATCCAAGGAAAAAAAAAAAAAGAAAGAAAGAACTGTGGAGTATAGATGCTGAATGAACCATACTATTTCTTTTGTTTTTGGTGCTGTTGTTTTTTCTACTTTGATATTTTTCATCATTGCTCTGATTTTTCTCTTGTAACATGACTAATGCAGAAATATGATTAATGTTATTATGTGTATATATATATATATATATATAAACCTATATCAGATTACCTGCTGTCTAGGGGAGGGGGGAGGGGGGAGGGAAGGGAGGGAGGGAGAAAAATCTGAAATTGGAAAGCTTGTATAAACAAAAATTGAGAACTATCTTTACATGTAATGGAAAAATAAATAAATAAATAAAAAATTAAAACAAACAAACAAACAAACAAAAACCCTGTCCTCTGTTCCCATCTTTGGTGTAGCTTCTGAGCTTTGCTATACCATGAACTATAGTTCCTCTGCCCCGATTAAAGACCTTATTTTCTCCTATATTGATTGTTTCCTTAATTTCCAGGTTAACACCTTGAAGGGAGGTAGTTACTATTTCCTTTCTGGCTTTGTATCTCCAGCACCTAGTACACAGCCTAGCACATAGCAGGCATCTAATACATGCTTATTGATTGATTACTACTAGTTCTGAATGATTCACTTTACTAATTAAGGAAGTAGACACAGTTGAATTTGAGGGTGCTAAAGTTACATGATTTTCCTCTTTTATATTCTGTATTTTGCCATACTTTGTGGATAGACTGTTTCGTATTTCTTTGGTTTTATTTCAAGTTTTTCTGTTGAATTATAAGCTCCATAAGGACATAACACAGATGTTGGGTGTTGCTGATGGTGGTTGTGGCTGTTTTTATTCTTACCACAGCAACTTGTACATGACCAATACTGAATTATTGGCCCTCATTACTACCTAATTGTACCACTGAAAACACTCCCTAAGAGGATTTCCTTCCTCCACTCTCTCCCCACTTTAATTCATATTTAATACCACTGCCAGACAAATCTTCCTCATGCAGAGACATGCTCATACAACTCCTCTACTCAAAATCCTTCAGTGGCTTCCAAATAAAATTAAAACTCCTTACCTTGGGGCAGCTAGGTGGCGCAGTGGATCGAGCACGGGCCCTGGATTCAGGAGGACCTGAGTTCAAATCCGGCCTCAGACACTTAACACTTACTAGCTGTGTGACCTTAGGCAAGTCACTTAACCCCAATTGCCTCAGCAAAAAAACAAAACAAAAACAAAAAACTCCTTACCTTGTCACTCAGGGTGGGGCACAGTGGATAGACCACTGGATTTGGAATCAGGATGTCATAAGTTCAAATATGACTTCGGATACTTATTAGCTCTGTGACCCTGGGAAACTCACTTAACCTCTTGTCTGCCTCAGCTTTGCCTGTAACATGAGGATAATAATACCACTTACCTCCAAAGGTTTTTGAGAAGATCAAGTTAGACAATATGGGTAAAGCACTTTGAAAACCTAAAAGTACTATATGCTAGCTATATATAGTTATAACAACAACAATAGCAATAGTAATAATAAAATATTGAATCCTATGCCATCCTAACCATCCAGGCTTATCTCACACTATTAGTGTCTATGGGTATGCTACATTCCAGCCCAGCTGGAGTAAAGGGTTCATGATTCCCTAAACATACTTTTCAGCTTCCAAGTGTTTTTGTAGACTTTGGTTCCTATGCCTAGCATGTTTTCTCCCCCTTCTTTTTCCTGATTAATTGCAGGCTATACTGTAAAGCTCAAATCATATAAACCTACTTCACCAAGCCTATGTATGGGTAAGTTTTTATTACAGTTATTAGCTTATGACCATTGGCTATAATGGAATATAAGTTGTATGATGTCAAAGACATTATCTTATCAAATTATTCACAGATGCTGTATATATTTAAGAATTGTTTTAAAATGAATTGAGGGGCAGCTAGGTGGCTCAGTGGATAGAGCACCGGCCCTAGATTCAGGAGGATCTGAGTTCAAATCCAGCCTCAGACACTTAAGACTTACTAGCTGTGTGACCCTGGGCAAGTCACTTAACCCCAATTGCCTCACACACACAAAAAAAAAATTAATTGAGTAGCTCCAAACATAGTGATGTTGATGTGACAAATGATACAATGAATATGATGTCTATGTTGATGACATGATGAACATAAACAGATGGTAAATTAATGAAATGTTTCCAAAAGTGAAAGGGAACTGTACCATTACCTTCTATTAAACCCAATTTTAAAAATCTACAACATACCTATTTCAATTCTGATCAACTTCATTATTTACTTCCAGAGAAGCACAACCAAACCTGTACTCTTTTTTTTTTTTTTTGGTGGCTTAACCCAAATAAAACTTTATTACACTGGGAATAATCATATTACCAAGGGGGAGGATCCCAATGGATCAGTCTTTACAGCATATTCCTTTTGCATTGTCCCGTTGCTTTGAGGGTCCTCCTGGGGCTCTGGCAATCCAATCTGGGCACTGCATAGACACTAATGTGTGACTGTTTATGTGGTGGAGTAGCAGAGTAATAAGGGAGAACACACAGGAGGAGTAAGCACTTAGGAAGGACAGGTAGGTTATAGTCCAAGGAAAGAAAGATGGAACTGCCCCTTGATTTAAAATTCAGAATCTTCAGGCAGACATTAATAAAGCTTTAGTATCTCAGTTTGGTTTATCCTGATAAATCCCAAGGCCTGGAATTGGCCCTAAAATGTTTCCCTGGAAAGCTCTTTAGAATTTCCCTTCATATTGGGGCTGAACTATGGGTTAAGCGTGCAGAAATGGGCTGACTAAATCTTCCTGGGGTACATTGAGCAAACCCTTTATTTTTGGCAGGAAACTAACAAAAGCCATCTAGCTTGGGTTCAAACCCACATTCTTCAAAGGACAATAATATTCAATATAGAACTCGTAGTAATAGATTGTTACCAATGATTTTATGAAAGCATGCAGCATAAAAGGCGGAAGGAAGTAGAATGTATACTACTTAATAATTTTCCATAGAAATTACATTTTCACTTCTCAATAGAGAGCATTGTGTGCTATGTCAAACATAGAACCATCAATTACATGTTTGTTTGACATTAGATTTCAGACTGTTGCTCAAAACAAAAATAATAAAAACAAAAATAAAAGCCCCAAGGATAAAATCAGACATATAATGTTATGTTTGGTCACTGATTAAAGAAAATATCTTCATATTCAAGGATCATGTGCCTGATTGGCAGTCATGCATGTTATTCCTCCAGCTAGTAAAAGATATTGTTATATAGTCAGCACTTAAGAAATTCTTAATACATAGGATTTACGCAGGTGAGTCTCTCTGCCATTCAAATAGAGAAAGACCTTTGTCCTGATATTATTTCAACTACCTTTTCTTCAGAGATATTTAAGCAAAGTGCAATTGGGTTCATTTCCAACTTTAATACCACAAAGCCCACGTTCTTAGCATGGGAGTCAGGTCAGAAGGATGTGGAATATTCATTCCCAAGTCTCAAGGATTTTGAAACTGACAACTAAAAAAGACACTAGGCCAAATATATCCCAAAAGTTTGAGGATTTTTATGCAAACTTGGAAGGTACTAGATGACTGCAGCTAAGCCCATGGAAGGGAATTGGAATAATGAGAGTAAGAGGAAAATCTTAAGGCTGAAATATAAAAGAGTATTTTAAGAGAGAAGAAACCCAGTCAAGAGGAAAAGTCTCTAAAATTGTGACAGTGATGGAAATCTATAGATGATAGATATTAGTTTTGTCTATAGCCCTCTTTCTCACAAATCATTATGAAATGTGCAGATTTTATGGCATAAATATGGAGACACCTGAAATGAACTATATACATAATTAGGGGTATTGAATAATTGATCAAAGTGTTCATAGAATAGATAAGACCATAGGGAATAAAATTCTCCAGAACAAGCCCAGAAAGGATAGAAAAATCTCTATAATCACATTTTTTTAAAATATTTGCAAACAATTTATTAAAAGAGATGATTGATTAGGTATCTGCAATGGTGACTTCACCTTCTATACCTTGTTCAATGCTGATAGAAGTGATCTGCTTCAAAATTTCAGAAGACCTATGCAAATCAATAAGACGTTTGTGGATTCTCATTTGGAAGCGATCCCAAGTCTTCACCTTCACCTTCACCACAAGGGGTTTTTCTAGTTGTAATTTGAAGTGTCTTAGTGGGCATTAAAACAGGGCCCTTCACTTTCAAGTTCTTTTCTTTGGCTCCTCTAATCAGGTCAGCACACACCTTTTCGAGTGACTTCACATTGCTACTGGTGAGGGTGATCCAGATCCAGTGAATGGCCACTTCGGGCTCCACAAGCATGTTGCTGGTGTCCTTGAATGCCATGGCAGTGGAGCAGCTTCCTGACCGACTTATTCCTCAGTGAGAGCGAATAGCAGTGACTCAAGAGGAGGAACTACTGACTCCAAGTGGCTGTGTTGATGGTATCTTCACCAAAGAGCTATAATTACATTTTGAAAACACAAAGAGAAACAACTACAGGGTGCATATAGAAGGAAAGTTATCCAAAGAAAGAAATATGATGTAGTGATCTCATCATCTAACTTAAACTGTTAATATGCCAGTACAGAAGAAGGAAGCAAGTATAGGTAATGGAATAAGATATACATCTGTAAGTACACGCAGCAATAATGTATGATACAGAGTAAATATAAGAGTGTTAAATGCAAAACTCTTTGGAAAGGAAGCCATTGTGGTAAAAATTATTTGTGGTAAAGATGAATATTCCCATTTTTAGCTAACTCATTTGGGAGGGGCCACACTTGGCATACCCCAAGTTTACATATGCTACTGAGCTCAGAAAGGCAGCTTTTGGAAGGACCTTCCTTTTTGGGGGGGAGAGATTGAATGCTCTCTAAAGGGAGGCAGGCGTCTTCCACAACTCGGCCTTTCCTTCTTGGCCCTTGCGCTGGCAGCACGTGTTCGTGCTCTGTCTCAAGCGATTGCTGTTCTGGCGAGCAACTGCACACTGTCCCGGAGGTTGGTGAGTTAATTATGGAAAACCCTAAATTTCTTTGAACTAGCTTAATTGGGAATGGTCTGAGGAGTGAATAGGTTAAGCTTAGAGTTAAGAATATTTATCTGTATTTCTATTTTCCTATTTCCTTATCTTTGATTTTTATTAGTTTCACCTTTGTTGTTTAATTAATTCCCAAGTAATAAAATCTGATCCTTTTGTGAATTAAAGCTTAGAGGCTCCTTTCTTATTGGCCTGGGAGAAATATCTAAAAAAGGGCAGTTCAGAGGGGAGGGTTAAACCTAAAAGGTCCCTCATACTTCCAGGACCCCCTTATTAAGGTGAGTCATCCAAATAATGCTCTGTATAATCAAATTTTGGCCCCCACACCATGATCCATTTGAGAAGAGTGGTCAGAAAAGTTTTCATGTAATAGGTAGAACTTCAACACCATAGTGAAGCATGAAGTGGTATGTTGTGCTCCATTGTGGTCAGCAAGGCAAGAATCAAAATATTCCTGGAGCATTTCATGGCTTCTTCTCAGGTAACCAGTAAATGATGCCAACAGCCTCCTTTAGTTTCAAAAGTGACTCCAATTTCAAATGCAGTTTCAGTACCTTTTTAAGGGAAAACAAATCTAGACTGGCTTGTAAGGGAGAGAGGGTTAAGATATTTATTGGTCTCAATACATGTGGGTTAAGGAAGAGTGAAGACAATACCACCAAGATTACAAAGCTGTGAAACTGGGATAATGGTGGTATCCTTGAAAGAAATAGAAAAGATCAGTAAAGGAGTGGCTGGGGAAGGTGGAATGATGAAATATCTATTGCTGGGTTTTAATTTAAGATACCTATAGAAAAACATATAGAGTTTGATATGTCTATGGGAAATCCAATTTGAAATGGTCAATATGAAGATGATATGGAATTCGCCATAAATCTGTGATAGGTCTGCATAACAATGATAATTAATTAAGAACATGGAAGGTGATAGGGAAATCAAGAGAAAGTGTCAAGAGAGCGAAAAGAGCTCAGGACAGGAACAATCACAGGTAATGTCCAGAAAAGGAAAAAGAGTGGTCAGACAGGTAGAAAAAGAAAAAGAGAATAGAATCAGGAAATCACAAGAAGCCTCTTCATGAGAGAAGAGAGTGTAAAAGCTGGCTTCAAGCTTAACATGAAAAAAAGCTGATATGTTGGCAACTTGTCCTATCACTTTCTGGCAAATAGAGGAGAGAGAAATAGAAGAAGTGTCAGATTTTTTATTCTTGGGCTCAGACATCACTAAAGATGGTAACTGCAGCCATGAAATTAAAAGATGTGGAAGGAAAGCTATGGCCAATTTAGACAGCATACTAAAAAGCAGAGACATCACCTTGCTGACAAAGATCTATATAGTTTGAATCATAAGGAAAGCTGAGCACAGCATCTGACACTTTCAAATTGTGGTACTGAAGAACACATTTGAGAGTTCCTTCAAGGACACCAAATCAGTCAATACTTAAAGACATTAATTCAGTCTGTTCACTGGAAGGTCAAATACCAAAAGTGAAGCTTAAATACTTTGATCATATTATGAGAGACATGACTCATTGGAAGAGTGATGGTGGGAAAGATTGAAGACAAAGGAAAAGAAGTGGCAGAGAATTATATGCATAGTGTCATGGAAACAATGAACATGAACTTGGACAGATATCTGAAAGATAGTGGAGAATGGAAAGACCTGGCATGGTCCATGGGGTAATAAAGATTCAAACATGACTGAATGATCAAATAACAACAAAAATAGACTGTCTCTTTAAGGTGTGCTTTATTTCTAATATGGACCTGTTTAGAAATGAAAAGGACAAAAATAAGTTTTGTACAAAGGTAAATATATTGTCCAAGTATATGCCATTGCTACTGTTCTAGATGAATACTTTTATTCTTAAAATTATGTATTAGAGGCAGCTGGCTGAGAGAAAGCTCCAGCTGAGCAATTTCTGATTTATAGTAGAGAGCCTGGACTTCAGTGGCCAATACTGACTGCTATTGACTTTGAGTATGATCTAGAGTTGGGAAAGGGTGAAGCTTTTGATAAAGGTTTGTTCTTCTCTTCTTCCATCTCTGATTTTAAGAAGGGAAAGGGAAGGGGAAAAGGGAGAGTCCTTGCCTTAGTACCCTGGTTAGTTGACTTAGAATTAGGCTGAACTAGGGGCAGCTAGGTGGTGCAGTGGATAAAGCACCAGCCCTGGATTCAGGAGGACCTGAGTTCAAATCTAGCCTCAGACACTTGACACTTACCAGCTGTGTGACCCTGGACAAATCATTTAACCTGCAAAGAAAAAAGGAATTAAGCTGAACTGAGTCACTATGTGAGCTTCATTCTTTTTGGATAGTGCAGCATCCAATGAATGAATGTGCTAGTCTGGTGTGTATAAACCAGGAATAGCTTGGTTTGATGAGCTATGCAGTTCTCTGACAAATAGAACTGCTATTTACATTAGGAGCTAACACTTTCTAAATGTCCTTTTAAGAGTGATGGTTAATTGAAAGAGCTTGTAAAAACTAAATCTAAGTAGAGAGAATAGATTTTCCTTATATGAAGAACTATAATGCTCAACAGTGAGCAGAAAAATCATTTCATATGGTATAAGTGTTCCTGAATGGATGGTCTGGCTATTTTGGAAACATTCTACTACTTTTGAGTTTCCTAACATAGGAAGCCACTACTGACAGAAGGGAAGTGGAGTTTGTTCTTCTGATACTGCCTCCTTTTTGTGTGACTGAGAAAAATTACAGTGAGCTACTTGTTACAACTAGATGCTAGGGGCAGACAAGTTGGTGTTTGCCAGCAGAGACTACAGGAGGATGAAAATCTCAAAGTGGATCCCAAAGCACAATCTGATAGCTTGCTCTGCCCACTCTGCAGGGGAGAAGTTCATGTGGAATGGGTGCTAAGGGTTTATATTAGGGTAAAGTGTTCTCCAATACTATTTCACTGGTCTTGCTTTCTTGGCTTGTAGGGCAGACATATAATTGCTGTTCCCTTGGTACATAATTCTTCTTCTGTGGACTTTCTAAGAATTTGTGGGAACTAGAGAAAATGTCTAATCCTCCATCTTGTTGGTTATTTCACTCAGACCTGTGAGTATGATTTTTAAGGACTAGAAAAATATGTTCAAAATTATCAATTCTGAGGATACAAGAAGAAACATCTCTAGACAAAGGAGATCAGTGGTTTCTAAGAAAATGGCAAATATTTGATATTTCACTAGAAACAATCTTAAAAAGAAACAGTATGAAGAAATATTAATGTGACAAAATGAATAAAAACTTTAAGTAAAATCTAGAGTAGATTATACACCAAAATTAAGTTAAATTTATATCAAGAATATAGAATTGGCTCAACATAAGGAAATTATATATATATATACACACATATATGTGTGCGTGTGTGTATGATATATATAATTTACCATATTGTATATCATGTAAAAATAATTTACATATGTTAATGACATGGTTATATCAATAGATACTGAATAGACTCAACAAAAAACCTATTTATTAAAAACTCTAAAACTATATTATTTTCTTAATAAATAACACTTATCGAAATCGAAGAGAGAGCTTTTTATGTAACTGAGAAAAATTAGAGATGTTTCTAATGCTATATGAATCAAATTACTGAAGGAATATTTTATAGTTCCAGAAAAATGAAAAGTGAAGTTCTTTTATAGGACTGAAAAGGTAAAGGATCTCAAGAATAACAATAAAAAGGTGGAAAGTAAGGAAGTCTATCAGTAGCAGATCTCAAACTGAATTCCAAAATAGAAATCATTAAAAAATAATTTGATACTGTTGTAAATAATAAAAATATCAGTAACTAGAACAGATCAGGCACAAAAACAAAAGGAAAGAAAGAAAGAAAGAAAGAAAGAAAGAAAGAAAGAAAGAAAGAAAGAAAGAAAGGAAGGAAGGAAGGAAGGAAGGAAGGAAGGAAGGAAGGAAGGAAGGAAGGAAGGAAGGAAGGAAGGAAGGAAGGAAGGAAGGAAGGAAGGAAGGAAGGAAGGAAGGAAGGAAGGAAAAAAGAAAAGGGACTATATTATTCGATAAACCTAAAGGACTCACTATTTGACAAATCTGGGAAAACTGGACTGAAATTAGGATTAGACAAACATCTGACAATACATACCAAGGTAAGTAATAAATGGACCTAAAATCCTAAATTTTAAACGATTGTGTCATCTGAGTCCAAATCCAACCACTGAGTTCAAATCCAGCCTCAGACACTTGACACTTACAACCTGTGTGACCCTGGGCAAGTCACTTAATTCTCATTGCCCTGCCCATAAAAAAAGATTTGCATCATAAACAAATTAGGGGAGCAAGGAAGAAATTATATTTAATATTTATGAGTAGAGAAAGAGTTCTGGACAAAACAAATCATTGAGATCACATGAGATAAAATTTGCATTTTTTTTGTGAGGCAATTGGGGTTAAGTGACTTGCCCAGGGTCACACAGCTAGTAAGTGTTAAGTGTCTGAGGCCGGATTTGAACTCAGGTACTCCTGACTCCAGTGCTGGTGCTCTATCCACTGTGCCACCTAGCTGCCCCTAAAATTTGCATTTTTAATATATAAAATTAAATATTTTGCGCAAACCAACATTTTTTTCATCAGAAGGCAAATACATAACCAAAAAAAAAAATCTTTGCATTAAGTTTCTCTGACAAATGTCTTGTGTCTAATACATATAAGAAAATTTTATATTTATTAGACTAATAACAAACAAATAATCAAAGGCAGGCAGTTTTCAAGGGGGAAAAATTTCAAGTCATCAACAAACATAAAAAATACATCATGGGGCAGCTGAGTTCAAATCTAGCCTCAGATACTTGACACTTACTAGCTGTGTGACCCTGGGCAAGTCACTTAACCCCAATTGCCTCCCCCCCCAAAAAAAAAATACATCACTAATAGAGAAATGCAAATTAAAGCAGCTTTTAGGTTCTACCTGAAATGAATCAAATTTCCAAAGATGACAAGGAGAATAATGGCAAATATTGGAGGGGTGATCACATATCAGGTACACAAGTGCACTTTAAATTGGTAGAGCAATTCTGGAAAACAATTTTGAACTATGCTTCAAAAGTTACTAAACTATAAAACTATATGCCAAAGAAATCAAGGAAACAAGAAAAAGACCAATATGTACAAAATATTCAGAGCAGCTGTTTTCAAGGTAGATTAAAAAGTGGGCATCCTCTATCTGAGAATGGCTGAATAAATTGTGGTATATATTGGAATATTATACCATAACATATGACAAAGTGGACATTTTCAGGGGAAACTGGGGTGACCTCTGTTACATGATGCAAAATGAAGTGTGAGAACAATTTATAAAATAATAACTGTATAGAGAAAAACAAATTTTGAAAGACTTTAGAACTTTTCTTAACGTAAAAATAAATCATAAGTCCAAAGGAGTGAAATCGAAACATTCAGAGAGGTAAGATATTGAGATGCAATAAGAGGTATACATTTTTTAGAAATGGCCAAAATGTATATGTATATGTGTGGTACATGCATATGCATAGAAATATATGTATATATTATTTTCACAGCAAGCCTAGGAGTTAGCTGCTATTATTATGCCCAATATGTAGCTGAGAAAATTGAGGCAGTCAGAGTTTAAGTGATTTGCCCAGGGTCACATGCCTACTAAGTGTCTGAGGCTAGATTTGAACTCAAGATTGCTTGATCCTGAGTTTAGCACTAGATATATCTAATAAAAATAGTAATTTTTATGAAGCACACACACACACAACCAGACTCAAATTGAGACAGAATTAAAATCCTAAAGTATTTTATAGCCAGTACTTCTGATAAAGGCCTCATTTCTAAAATATATCAGGAACTAAATCAAATTTATAAGAATCCAAGTCATTCATTCCCCAATCGAGAAATGGCCAAAGGCTATGAATAGGCAGTTTTCTGATGAAAAAATCAAAGCTATCTATTCCCATATCAAAAAAATGCTCTAAATCACTATTGATTAGAGAAATGCAAATTAAAACAACTCTGAGGTACCGCCTGACACATATCAGATTGGCTAACATGACAAAAAAGGAAAATAATAAATGTTGGAGAAGCTGTGGAAAAAAATTGGAACACTAATGCATTGTTGGTGGAGCTGTGAACTGATCCAACCATTCTGGAGAGCAATTTGGAATTATGCCCAAAGGGCTATAAATCTGTGTATACCCTTTGACCCAGCAATACCACTATTGGGTCTTTTCCCTAAAAGATCATAAAAAAGGAGAAAGGACCCCCGTATACAAATATATTCATAGCTGCTCTTTTTGTGGTGGCAAGGAATTGGAAGTTGAGGGGATACCCACCAATTGGGGAATGACTGTACAAGTTGTGGTATATGAATGTAATGGAATTCTACTGTGCTATAAGAAACGATGAGCAGGAGGAGTTCAGAGAAACCTGGAAGCACTTGCATGAACTGATGATGACTGAGATGAGCAGAACCAGGAGAACATTGTACACAGTATCATTAACATTATGTATTGATCAACTGTGATAGACTTGATTCTTCTCAGCAATACAATGGTACAAGATAGTTCCAAAGGACTCATGATGGAAAAGGTTCTCCAAATCCAGAAGAAAAAAAAAAAGAACTGTGGAATATGGATGCTGATTGAACCATTCTATTCCTTTTGTTTTGGGTGCTGTTTTTCTTTTTTGAGGTTTTTCCTTTTTGCTCTGATTCTTCTCTTATATCATGACTAATGCAAAAATATGTTTAATGTTATTGTACATATATAACTTATATCAGATTGCCTGCTGTCTTGGGGAGTAGGGGAAGGAGGGGACAGAGGGAAAAAATTTGAAACTAGAAATCTTATTAAAACAAATGTTGAAAACTATCTCTACATGTAACTGGAAAATAATAAAATAATTTCAAAATTAAAAAAAATCCTAAAGTAATAATCAGGTTAAAGAACAAATTACAGAACAATTACTATTCATGTGAAAAAACAATGATGATGAGAAAACAGGCTAAAATTTCTGGGATACAACTAAAGTGGTCCCCAAGGCAAAATTGGAAAAACAGATCAATTGGAAACTACATACAATATAGAAATGATAACTAAAATGAAAATCTAGTCCTTTGAAAGGATTAACAAAAATGGTAAACATTTAGCCAAACTTCTTTTTTCAAAAGGGGACAGAAAATTTGAAGACAAAATAGCAAATGAACAAGGTGAAAACACAACAAAGGTAGAAGAATTTTTTAAAAAGACCATAAGAAACCTGAACATACAGAAGAAATACAATACCTTCAAAAATATAAATACCCAAAGTAACAGAGATATAACATGATCCCATCTCATAAAAAGAAATAGAATTGGCTATAAAGAAATTACCAAAAATTAAAAAATGACCTAGTCCTGACAGAAATTATGAATTCCAACAAAAATTTTAAAGAACAATTAACATCAATACTAAACAAATTATTCTCAAAAATTAAGAAAGCATCTCTCAAAAGTCATTAGATAGGCTTAACTCTGACCACACCATGGTTTTTAAGATTTCATATAGAAAAAAAAAATGAGACATTCAGAAACCATTCAACACTTAAAGAGAAATTTACTTAGCTAAAGTAGGAGAGGAATATTCAACAAGGACTCACATTGTGGATACTTTTAAGTTTATTAAACTGAGGGAAGCTCCCTTGACTTAGTGAGTACTTTGGTGAATCATCAAGATTCACTAAACATCAGATATCCCTAAAGTTCCTTTGTAATCAAGAGACCAGAAAGTGATTTCAATAGCTTGAGTCTTTATTCCCCTAAACTGGACAAATATCAAGGATAATATCAATATCTCTTAAGAAAAAATTATCATGAGAACAGGAGTTAGGATATTGCTGCCACCACATCCTAATCCCTAAACCAGAGGGTGATAAAGCAAAGAAGGAAAATGATTAATATCATTCATGAATATTAATTAAATTTTTCTACACAAAATCCTGTCAGTCTACTATAATTCATCTAAGAAATCATTCATTATGTTCAAATTAGATTTATACCGGGGATGAAAGGATAGTAACAGGAGAGAAACAATCAACATAATTAATCATATTCTTAAAAACAACTAAAATAATTATCTTAAGAGAAGTGGAATTTTTTTTACAAAGTTCAACATTCATTTGCAATATTAAGAAACCTTCAAATTATAGGCATAGAGGGATCTATTTCTAATAGCATGAAAAGTATCTATCTAAAACCAAAAGCAAGCATTAAATACAATGAACATATACTAGAAACTTTCACAATGAATACAATAGTAAAGCAAGAATTGTCACTCTTCCAGCTATTATTTGATAATGTTTTGGACATATTAGCAATAGCGATAATGCAACTAAAAGTAATTAAGATGTAAAGATAACAAGGAAGAGATACAATAATCTCTGTTGCTTAGTAGCCTGATGATTTGCAGAGAAAATGCTAGGGAATCAGCAAAGATACTGTTGAGACATTTACTTAACCTCTAACTAAGTTGCAGATCACAAAATAAACTCGCAAAAAATCAACAGCATTACTGCATCAGAAAATTCAAGAAGAAACACCATTGATAATAACTATAACATACATAAAATATTTGGTAGCCACTAACACAAAACATTTTATAAAGTCATTACAAAGAAGATACTCTTTTTTTTAGTGAGGCAATTGGGGTTAAGTGACTTGCCTAGGGTCACACAGCTAGTAAATGTTAAGTGTCTGAAACCAGATTTGAACTCAGGTACTCCTGACTCCAGGGCCGGTGCTCTATCCACTGTGCCACCTAGCTGCCCCCAGATACTCTTTTTAAAATTAAAAATATCAGGTAAATATCTAGCACTTATACCTGGACCAAGGCAACATTATAAAAAATATCAATACTACCAAAGGTAACATATATTTAATGCTATGCCAATCAAACTATCAAAAGAATACAGAATGCAATGAAATGTAATAATAGTATTCATTTGTAGGCACAAAAAATCTAGAATACAAAGAGAAATTATGAATAAATCTAGGAATGAAGGGGGAATAACACTTCCAGAACTCAGATTATATAGCAGAAATCTTCAAAAACATTAACTATTGTCTATTGAACAGCCAAGAAAATAGAGGATCAGAAATAATACAAATGTATAATCAAATATTTGATGAAAAAACAAATTACTTTATAAATAATTTTCTTGGTCAAAGAATATGAACACACAGTTTTCAGATGAAGAAATAAAAGCTATCTATTTCCATATGAAAAAAATGCTCTAAATCACTATTGATTAGAGAAATGCAAATAAAAACAACTCTGAGGTACCAACTGACACATATCAGGTTGGCTAACATGACAAAAAAGGAAAATAATAAATGTTGGAAAAGCTGTGGAAAAATTGGAACACTAATGCATTGTTGGTGGAGCTGTGAATTGATCAAACCATTCTGGAGAACAATTTGGAATTATGCCCAAAAGGCCAGAAAACTATGCATACCCTTTGATCCAGCAATACCACTACAAGGTCTTTATCCCAAAGAGAAAATAAAAAAGGGAAAAGGACCCACATGTACAAAAATATTTATAGCTGCTCTTTATGTGGTGCCAAGGAATTGGAAATTGAGGGGATGCCCATCAATTGGGGAATGGCTGTACAAGTTGTGGTATATGAATGTAATGGATTCTACTGTGCTGTAAGAAACGATGAGCAGGAGGAGTTCAGAGAAACCTGTAAGGACTTACATGAACTGATGCTGAATGAGATGAGCAAAACCAGAAGAACATTGTATACACTATCAACAACATTGTGTGTTGATCAACTGTGATAGAATCGACTCTTTTCAGCAATACAATGGTCCAAGAAAATTCCAAAGGACTAATGGTGGAAAATGCTCTCCAAATACGGAAAAAAGAACTGTGGAATCTGGATGCAGATTGAACCATACTATTTCTATTTTTTGTTTGTTTTTCTTTTTTGAGGTTTTCCCTTTTTGTTCTGATTCTTCTTTCATAGCATGACTAATGCAGAAATATATTTAATGTGATTGTGAAAATATAACCTATATCAGATTGCTTGTTCTCTAGAAATCTTATAAAACAAATGTTGAAAACTATCTCTACATGTAACTAGAAAATAATAAAATATTTTTATAATTTAAAAAAAGAAATAATTTTCTATGTAATGAGAATTTATGAGACAACAAAATTTAAGAAAGACTAGTATCACAAATGAATATTGATAGAAAAATGCTAAATAGCATTAGTAAAGATAATACAGAAGTACATTCAAAAGATTATTCATTATAAAAAGTATGCATGAATGCAGGAATTATTCACTGTTAGGAAAACTACAAATTATTATATATCATATTAACTATATATAAACTACAATTATTATATATCATATTAATAAAACAATAAAAAGCAAGAATATATCAATAAATGATGAAAAGGCCTGTGGTAAAATATAGGTCTTGTTTATGTTTAAGTAAAAAACAAACTCTAGAAAGCTGAGGAGTGAATAGAGCTTTCATTAGTATAATTAAAAACTACATATTTATAGTCAAAACATATTATTTATAACATAATTGTTTTATTTGAGGAGTTTCCTTCACTAATTCTACCTATCCTCTCAAACCCCACTTCTCTCATTCTTATCTCAATCCAGA
Source organism: Dromiciops gliroides (assembly GCF_019393635.1). NCBI lineage: Eukaryota > Metazoa > Chordata > Mammalia > Microbiotheria > Microbiotheriidae > Dromiciops > Dromiciops gliroides. Next base: position 239,492,987 of record NC_057866.1, on the reverse strand, counting down.
GGCCTATGAATTAATAGTTATTAATTCATTAATAGAATTAATTGCCTACCACTAGGATATTTCCTTTTTCCTTTTTCAAATTCCCCTTTCATGGCCCCAATAAATGTGAGATTCATAAAATTCACCCACTACACATGTGTTTTAATAACACTCTTATGACACCCTAATTGTAATTTCTTTCCTGCCTCTCCTTTCCTAGGGTGTTTTTTTTAATCATCTAGAATCATACCATGCTTCTCTTTCTCCCTTTAAAAAGCTATAGAAAGTAGAGTTCTGTGAAAAAAAAAAAAGAAAAAACCAATAATCTCTTCTCCTTCTTACAATTTGTAAGCACTGGATCATGATTTAGTCTTCTTCAGCTGTTTATACATTTAACTCTCTTCAATTTTATCCACTGTCTTTTGGGTTTTTAAAGCACTGACCAGCACTAGCTTTCTCTATAAGGAAGCTAAAAATGTATCAATTCTATTTTTCCCTGTGGGGTTATGTTCAGCTTTTCAGGATGTTATTTTGAGTTACAAGATACTTTCCTCCGCTTTTTGTCATATCATATTCCAATTTCTTCTGTTCTTTATCCTTTTTCTTCCTCAGTATACTTGGTTAACAGTCCATTTCTTGATGGCTTTTTGTACTTTTAAAAAATTTTCCTTTCTCTTGAGGTCCCTGACTACTTATTACTTGGTGGTTTATACCTGTGATTTCTTTCTTATTTCTTGTAATGTTGTATTTAGGATTTTCCTTTACATTAAACTTTGTGAGAGCATGATTGTTCTTTAATCATATCTCCATGCCTTGTTATGACATTATACTCTTCCAATTTTACATTTTACTTTTTACTTTCACATATACTGTATATAACAGCATATATATATGTGTGTGTGTGTGTGTGTATATATCATTAATTTTCAAGTTCCTCCACCCTTTTTATTATGCACATTGATTTCCTATGTATTTTAAGCTTCTGTTGTGTCATCTATTTTCTATTTCAGTTTTTCATTGAACCCTACTTTTGTTCTTTAACTGTCCTTTTTTTATCCTGTCTTACTCATTCCAAATAGTATGAGGTTTCTTTAAGTCATTCCATTTTTTTTTTTTGTGAAACTAGTCATGGTTATTGTAGAAACATCATTTTAAAATGAAATTTATCTTGAGATTCTTTTATTCCATAGTGTTTTATCATTTTATTTAGGGTTTTTCTGTTTTTACTCATTTCTTAATTACCTTTATTTTGTTTGCTTTAATTTTCTGATAGAGAGTTATCCTAATGTTACAACTCTTGAGGGAATGAAGGAATTTCGTAGAATTGCCTGAAACCTAAGCCTGGAAAGTTACACTTATTTAAAGTACAGGGAAGCTATATTACTAGTTACTCAAATATTAGCCTGCAATTTCCCCTTTATAATGCTTGTTCATCCTTCTCAATTTAAATATGACTGTGTTCAATGCAAATCATGGGAGTAAAAATGAGAGTTAACATTCTGCCAAGAAGTAGGATTGTGGGAATTTTTTTGCATAATTAAAAGGATAGCTTTTGTTTTACTTCTAACACAGTTTAAATGGTATTATATTTCTAAGAGTAGACATCATCCACTTATGGAAAAATTCAAGTACAGATGATTAATTAACTACTAGGCTATAACATAATTTATAAACATTTCAGCCAGTGGTATGATTCGGAAAATGTATTCCATTGATGTTTTGGTTCTCTGAGTACTTAATTTTCCTTATGGTGATATTCATATTCTGGCAGGAAAATTAGCATAACAATTACACTGAAGATTATTTTCTTCACTTGAAGTATGTATATCTATTTTCATGGTTTTAGCCACATCTTAGAATGGGCCTCTCTGAATAATTAAGGAATTTAGTTTTGAATTTTAATATTTATTTACTAAAGTGATGTATTTTTTAATTTTACTAAGTCCTCCTCTGTTCACAAATTTCATAACTGATAACAGGGTCAGTCTATCTTTAGGAGCAATTAGCATTTTGCTTCCACTTTTGGTATTTTTCTAACTTGAAAGAATTGGAAGCAGATAAATGAGGAGAAAGTATAATATGCAGAGTATTTGCCTGAGAATTTCCTCAGTATATTTTATAAAAAGTAATCTAATTCTGAGAGGCAGTGTGGAATAATGGAGAGTGAGAATTACATATAGGAAGACTAGGGCTCAAGTCCATTCTCTAACACATCCTAACAATGCAACCCTAGGAAAACTTTGTCATGAAACTCTCCTAGATTGTAAATTGTTGAAGGGGTGGCAATCTCTTTTGGTAGAAGGAGTTTTGTCATTAGAAGGTCTACACAGGAGTGTCAGAGCCAACATGGTGGAGGAAATGCAGTAAGCACTCGGAGCTCCTGACATGATCACTCCAAAAAACTCCAAATAATTCCATAAGACAATTCCTGGAGGAGCAGAACCCACAAAAGGATGTTCTGAGATAATTTTCCAGCCAAAGACAGCGTAGAAATTTTGCAGGAGGGGTCTGCTGTACAATCCAGCCACAGGCAGGCCATTCAAGAGAAATTTATCCCCTAGAGTCAGTTAATTGGCTGCAGCACCTACATCTTCCAGAAATAAGATCATGGTCTGGTGAGAGGGAGAGGCATGAGAAAAATTCAACAGCTTGAAAAGCCAAATGGAAAAGCCCTCAGAAGAAAATAATTGCTTAAGAATTAGGATTGAACAAATGGAAGCTACTGACTTTATAAGAAACCAAGACAAAATAAAGCAAATCCAAATGAATAAAAAAAATAGAAGGTAATGTGAAATATATTCTTGCAAAAACAACAGAGCTAGAAAATAGATCCAGGGGAGATAATTTGAAAATTATTGGACTACCTGAAAACCATGATGAAAAAAGAGCTTAAACATCATCTTCCAGGAGACTGTCAGGGAACATTGCCCTGATATTCTAGAAATAGAAGGCAAAATAGAAATCGAGGGAATCCACCAATCACCTCCTGAAAGAGATCCCAAAATGAAAACTTCAGGAATGTTATAGCCAAATTCCAGAGCTCCCAGGTAAAGGAGAGAATATTGCAAGCAGCCAGAAAGAAACAATTCAAGTAATGTGGAGCCACAGTCAGGATAGCACAAGGTCTATCAGCTTCTACATTAAAGGATTGGAGGGCATGGAATATGATATCCCAGAGGGCAAAGGAATTGGGATTAGAACCAAGAGTCACCTACCCAGCAAAACTGAGTACAATCTTTCAAGGGAAAATGGGATTTCAATGAAAAAGAGTACTTTCAGGTATGCATGATGAAAAGATATGAACAGAATAGAAAATTTGACTTTCATATACAAGAACCTAGAGAAGCATAAAAAGGTAAACAGGAAAAAGAAATCATGAAGGATGTTAAAAGGTTAAACTGTTTACATTCTTACATGGAGAGATGATGCTTCTAACTCATAAGAACATTCTCAGTATTAGGGAAGATGATAGGAATAAATTTGGATGGAGGGCATAGGTAGTAATTGATTATGAAGGGATGATATCTGTAAAGCATTTATTTTTTGTTCATCTTTTTTGTGGGGAGGTCAGGATTTGGTGGCATGCCTGGGGTTGTGGAGTTCATGAAAGTCTTGTGTCTGAGACCAGATTTGGGCTCCGGTCCTCCTAGGTCCAAGGAAGGTGCTTTGTCCACTGTGTCACCTAGCTGCCCCATGATGAGGTGGGGAGAGGATTGCACTGAGGGAGGTGGAAGGGGAGAGGTAGAATGGGGTGAAATATCAAATGAAAAAAGCAAGAAAGGGCTTATGGAGTGGGGACAGAGATGGGGGAGGAGTGGTGCAGTGAATTAGTGTTATATTCATCAGAATTGGCTCAAAGACCTTAATCTCATCAGAGTTGGCTTAAGGGGGGAATAACATACACACACAATTGAGTGGAGTAATATATCTAACCCTGCAGGAAAGTAGGAGGGGAAGTGGATGGGGGGAGGACCGAGAAGGAAGGAGAGTGATGAAGGGGGCAGTCAGAAGCAAAACACTATTGAGGAGGGTAAAAGAAAATAGAAAATACAGTAAATATCATGGGGAGAGAATAGGATGGAGGAAAACAGTTAACAATAGTAATTGTGAAAAAAAATTTTGAAGTAGAGGCAAGAGTTGATGATGATGATGATGATGATGATTGATGGGTTAATGGATTGATTATGATTGGAGGAAGATGAAGATTGATGAGGATTGATTGATAATGAGAACTGATTGAGAAGGAGGAGGATTGAATGATGAAGTTGAGGACTGATTGATGAGGAGGAGAATTGATTCAGGAAGATGATGAGGATTGATGGATGATGATTGATTTTTTTGTTTTTGTTTTTGGGGTGTGTGTGTGTGTGTGTGTGTGTGTGTGTATGTGTGTGTGTGTGTGTGTGTATTTTTGTGGGGAAAATGAGGGTTAAGTGACTTGGCCAGGGTCAAACAGCTAGTAAGTGTCAAGTGTCTGAGGATGATTTGACCTCAGGTCCACCTGAATCCAGGGCCAGTGCTTTATCCACTGTGCCACCTAGCTGCCCCGATGATGATGATGACAAAGCATATTGTACTTCCTTTGCTGAGGTATTGTGAAGAAAATTCTTTGTCAGGTATAAGGTGCTTTATAAATGCTTTCTATTACTGGTTTTTGGAATAATCAACCTCATGTGTTTATTGTAAGGAAATCTCTCTTTAAAATACTATATAAATGTAGTTTACTATAAAAAATGATGAACAGAATGCTATCAGAAGGACCTGAAAGGACCTGCATGAAGTGATACAAAGTCAAATGTACCATATACAAAATAACAGCAATATTGTGAGATGATCTTGGTTATTTTCAGCAATGCAATGATCCAAGACAACTCTGAAGGTCTTATGAAAAATGCAATCCACCTTCAGCGAGAGAACTGATTGTATCTGAATACAGATTGAAGCATATTTTTCTGTTAGTTCCTTTATCTGAAGTTTTGTTTTTGTCTGTTTTCTTTCAGAACCTGGCTAATGTGGAAATGTTTTGCATGACTGTTCATGTATAGCTTTAAAAAGTTCTACATACCAATAAAAGCATAGGTCCTATGGGAAAATGTCATTATTTCCTTTTATAAGAAAAGACATCTTATCTTTTAATATTCTCTAACCCTCCATTATAATGTCTTCAACATTTATTAGTGAGCTTTGTGACCAAAAACAAAGGATTCATCCCTTTAAGGTATCATGCTAGTTTTGTTCTGTTTTGGTTTTTTTTGAGGGGAGGGGGAAAGTTCGTAGTCCTTCCTTCTCAAGGAGGACCAAAATGACATCCCTATGTTAGAGTCAAGTTACAGTGTGTCCAACTGTGGCTTATCAGACCAATATGAGCTCAAAATGTTCTACCATAGGTTGGGCAGACATAATCCATGTGAACATCAGGGTTGGATTCTCCACATTTGCACATCTCATTTTTCTTTTGAGCTACTTCAATTCTGCTTTGCTCATAGAGCACAGCGCTTTCTCTGAGGAGGGCACACCATGCAGAGTGGTCCTCTGCCAGTGTCTCCCATGTCACCCTATCATTTAAGTTCTTAATAGATAAGTTGAGAGTATCCTTACATTGCTTTTTCTGACAAAACTGTGAGTGCTTGCTTTCTGTGAGTTCTCCATAAAATAGTCTTTTAGGCTAGCATACATTGATGGATTGATTAGCCAAGTATACATAGGCATTTTAACAATGTGGCCAGTCCATAGGAGTTGTGCTCTCCATACTGATTGAGTGGTGGGGATGGGGCAGTAGTAGAAAAAGGAAGGCCATAATAAGCCAAAACAGGATGTCTGGAAATATATGGTCATTAGACAAAGGAACCTGACCATGAAGGGCATATGGATATTTTTAAATCCAAAGGTCAAGATTGAGTCTAAAGTTCAGGAAATTTTTATAGTCAGGAAGTGACTTCACCATACAAAATTCAATATGGCCAGACAGAACAACAGATTCTGAGGTTGTCAGACTAGGAACAAGAAACCAGAATCCAAGACAATGAGTTTCAACTCCAACATCATCATCCCTCCCACCATAAAAAAGAAACAGCCAATGAAATTACAGTCACTGATGCTTTGACAAAGACAACCTGACTAAGCTTTTATATTTGCCTGCCTTTGTCCACCTAGGTGATGTCAGATAGCATAGAAGCAGAAATGGAAGCTGTCCTCAATCTCCATGCATTCATTGCATTTTTGTACCCTTCCATCCACCCACCCAAAGCTGGCAACAGTCATTTTAGATAAGTCTTTTCTTGCTTGCCTCTGGGGGAAGAGATGAAAGGGTAAGGAGAAAGGTTCAATGCTGATGAAGGTACTGGTAATAAGATTTTAAAAAAATAAAACAGGAAAGAACAAGAAGGGGAACAATAAATTAAAAGGGATAAACTTCTGTCCTTAAGAGAAGATAGAAGAGATTATAAAAACACCAACATCTAGGTGGTGCACTGAATAGAGTGCAGGCCTGGGGTCAGAAGGCCTGAGTTCAAATTTAGTCTCTTACTAGCTCTGTGACACTGGACAAGTCACTTAATCCTGTTTGGCTCAGTTTCCTCATCAGTAAAATGAGCTAGAGAAGGAAATAGCAAACCATTCAAGCATCTTTGCCAAGAAAACCCCAAATGGGGTCACAGAGAGTCAGACATGACTGAAATGACTTAAACAACAATAAAGTGTATATTTGTATTAAATTGGAGAGACTAAAAGGGAGCAGGAAAAAGGACAAGATAGAATTTCTGAGATGTATAAAATATATAAGGGCTGGTTGTTTGAATGCAGAATGCAGGGAACACTTAAATACATTGTGGGTGTAGATCTACTTATATAAGAACTAAAGGAAAATAACGACATTTTTCTGACTTCTTTGACTTTGAGATCTCTTCCAGCAAGGGTGAATGTCTAAAACCTGGCTCTCTGAAAAAATAGGTTTTATACATGAAACACTTTTGAGTTTAATCTACATAGTTAACATCTTTTGCCATCACTTTATTAAGTCTAGACAATCAATTAAAAATAAATCAAACTCTGATTTGTATTATTTGCTAATTTCTGAGGAAGGTGCAAACTCTATTGCTGAAAATTTTAACAATTGGCTTTGCTGAGCTGGTATGAGTTGTATCTAGTGTAAATAATTAATTGTTATTTGAGATTTTTATTCCTTCAGTGCGCACTGGCCTGGGGCTTCGCAAACTGCACAGTGCTCCACCCACTGGTTGTAGCCATTGCCATGGCGCTGGCACCTCACGTCATCACCACTCTCCAATGCCTACATGGGCCTGGCAAAATTATAATGATTGGAAGCCTAGTGAGGGCAGTCATGTGACTGTCAGAGTGGTCATCCAATTGGCTGGGGGCTGTGTGGAGTGTGCAGGGAGGAAGGAAGTTTTTTTTTTTCTTTCCGGCATTCTGGCTAGAAGCTGGAAGGTGACAGGAGCTCTGCTGTGTATTCTCAGCTGATTCCTGGGCAGTGGTATTTTTCAGGTTGTATAATTTCCCTTTCCCCATTTTATTTCCTTTCCCTTGATCCTACTGATCCTGTGTGTATGTGTGTGTGTATGTGTGTGTGTGTTTTTATTTCATTCTTGTTAAAATAAATCCTGTTCTGTTTTGAGGGAGGCTGCCAGTCTCCTTCCTTGGCACAATATTGTGGCGAGCCGCTTAGCTAACACGCCCCAATTAAAAATTGGTCCCCACACTAGCAAACCTCTCTGTCTTCCAGCTCAAGAACTTAACTTTATATTTGATGATTGCGTGTATGTGGCCAATGTAGTTAAATCATTTATTTAGTACCTACTATGTATATAGCACTTCATTAAATGTTGGGGAAGATAAGGTTAACACATGGTTTCTAGCCTCATGGAAAATATAGCCTTACTAGAGCAAATAAGAATTATGATACAAATATGTACATATGAAATAAAAATGATAAATTATGATATAAAAAAGAAATATTAAATATAGTCTGGCCCATATAGGGAAACCTATCCATAGCATACAACTGTAAATGGCTACTTGAGTCTTGTATGAATTTATATGCAAGTGTCAAGTTATCTCTAACTTGAACTAAATTAAATAAGTAAAACAATGGACATTTTAGGACTCTGAGAAACCAATAGTTTTATGAACTATGCCGAGATGATCAGACAGATAAAATAAAACACAGTAGAGTTGTTTTACTTTGTAGTTTGTTCTTCTCCATCATTTCTGTTGGGGGAGGAAGTAGGTTTCCATCTCTGTTCCTTTCAGTCTTCTTTTAAGGGACCAGCTCTGAATGGCCATCAGGACTTTCTTAAATTTTCTTAAACTCCTGTAGGCACATTTGGCTATTGATAAATAACTGGACATGTCATTCCCCAAATAAATAGTGAGCCAAATTTATAAGAGTACAAGTCATTCCCCAATTTAAATATGGTCAAAGATATGAACAGGAAGTTTTTAGGTAAAGAAATCAAAGCTATAGTCATATGAAAAATGCTCTAGATCACTATTGATCAGAGAAATGCAACAAATATAAGGCACCACCTCACACCTATCAGTTTGGCTAAAATGATTGATAAATGATGGAAGGGATGTGGGAAAACTGGGACAAAAGCACTTTTGGTAGAGTTGTGAACTTATTCAACTATTCTGGAGAGCAATTTGGAGCTATGCTCAAAGTGCTATAAAACTGTGTATACACTGTGATCCAGCAATACTACTGCTAGGTCTATATCCCAAAAAACATTAATAAAAAGAAAAAGACTTACTTGTACAAAAATCTTTATACTAGATCTTTCTATGGTGTCAAATAATTGGAAATTGAGGGGATGCCCATCAAGTGGAGAATGGCCAAACAAGTTGTAGTATACAATTGTGATGGAATATTATTGTGCTATAAAAAAATGACAAGCAAGATGATTTCAGAAAAACCTGGAAAGACTTCCATGAACTGATGCAAAGTGAAGTGAACAGAATCAGGACAATGTTGTAGATAGTAACAGCAATATTGTACAATGAAGAACTGAATGACTTAGCCATTCTCTCCAATACAATGATCCAACACCATTCCAAAGGACTAATGATGAAATATGCTATCTACCTCCAGAGAAAGAATTGGTATTGTCTTAACAGAGACTGAAGCATGCTAATTTCACATTCTTCCTTTCATTCTTATTTTGTTGTTCAAGTTCTCTTGTAAAAAATAAATAACTAGTAAGGAAATGTTTTACATAACTTAACATGTATAAACTATATAAAATTGTTATACTATCTCACAGAGGGTAAGTAGAGATAGAATTTAGAACTCAAAACTTTAAAAAAACCAAATGTTTAAATTGTTTTACCATGTAATTAGGGAAAAAATAAAATATAAATAAATAGCCATGTCTTTATGTGGACAGCCCTTTGCACATGGCCCAAAGGAATATATGTTAGGGAGGGGAAACAGATTTCAATTACATTCAAAAGACTAGCTATCCAATAAACTACTACTCTACCTACAAGTATTGGTGACTAGTAAGCTTAGTTATTCAATACATAATTTAATGAGATGAGGAAAGTTAAAGCTTAAATCTATTTATGGTACACTTAGCTTTACTATATTTCACAACCATCAGCTGAAACTCTCTTCACCTTGGTAAGCTTTCTTTCAAACAAGAAAAGAGAACTAGATGGAAATGGGTGGCTAGCTCATCATGAACTGGTTATCACTTGGGGATAATCAAGCCAAAGCACATCTCTGACTCATGGTCATTGAGTTACAACAACATGAAAGAAGCACAGGTAAATATAAAAAGCTAGTATTGTTGCATAGATTTTTTTCTCCCATTAAAATTCCTGGGATATTATACCCTAATGTGATATTTTCACAAATCATGATGATTTGCAGATATCATTCTTTTTTTTTCAAGGATTGACCTTCCATGACATTATCAAACTGAAGGCATAATGTTGTTGGTGCTCTTATGAAAAAAAATAAAATTTGATTCTAGTGTATTTCTTATAAATTTATGACCCAACACAAATTTAGAGACCTTTACTCTAATATTTTTATGTGCTTTCATTTGAAATTGAATATTCATAATACATGACTTCACTTACCTATGTTTGAAAGTTGAAAAATAAGTGTCTGCATGAATGCAATCTATTTACTGATTTATGTCACAAAAATTCTCCAAGGGATGTCACAAATCTATTTGATGTACTAAGTGTTTCCATCTTTAATGTGACGCAAAGATTTGTGAAATCTCTTCTAATGCAAGATCCCTATAGAGTATGTCACTGCATACTCAGGGTAATAATACAACACTATTATATCTGATATTAAAAGTTAATAGTTTTGGTTAGCTACAGGAGAAGCTCTATAATACTAAACCTCAAGGTGAGTTTTGCTGTGGGTGTCTATAAATGCTATACTGTGAAATAATTTATAAAGAGAGTATTTTGGACTCACTGTAGGACATAGTTGTAGTTGTCTGTTTTGTTATGTTTATATGTGGGTCCCTATATGTGTATTTTTATGTAGCACCTTTAATGTTACTCATGTAGGAAACTTCTGGTAAGGAGATCCCATCTACCAATTCAGGTTAGCACACTACAACTTATAGTCTTAGGAGGTTGACTTAGGAAGCTGAAAGTTTAAGCAATTTTCCCAACATTACACAGCCATAATATGTCACAGGTAGGACCTGAATTAAAGTCTTACTGACCCCAAGACCAGCTTTCTCTTCATCATTTCCAAATGTTAGTTATATCTACTCTCAGAAAATAACAAATGAATCTTATATGAAAACTTAACTTATTGACTTGATGCAGAAGTATTTTGAAATTTGAAATTTCTTTTAAATTCTCAGCATTTATAGCATACAATTCATTCTTTTTCTTTTTTTATGATTGTATATTGTTCTAGTAATTTGATTTATCCTCCCTTTTTAGCCATGTAACACTCCTGTTAGGCCTGCCAGCCTGACACTCAAAGATTAGAGGTTTGGTCCCCAGTGGGTACCATGTACTAAGATGGAAAAGTAAGAATAGTCTCTATAAAATATTTGTTTCCCCCTCCTCCCTGAATAAACAAGAGGGCATACTCTCCTACAAATAGGCACAGCATTAGAGAATGAGTAGACACATACCAGTATAGCATACCAGTAATGAGAAATACATACAAAGGAAGATATGTGGATATATAGCTTCCACACTGATCACTTAAGGACCCAAATATCCTTGTTTTATCCTCATTCAACTCCGTTCTTTGACACAGCATCACTCAGATGGGCTCCCCGGGTCTTGTATTCTGTGTTGTTCAATCCCCAAATGCTAGGATTACTTCCTTATTCTCCTTTGGCTGGTTCTCTTTTCTTCTGCCAGAGGTGACACTTCTCAGAACTAACCCTTCTGACTCTATTACTCCCCTTTCTCTGAATGCAAAACCAGAATGGTAGTTTCTTGGAGTCATCAGGGGTTTAGCCAATCATTCCCCTCTCAAAAGAAAGCTGCTTCCCAGTTTTATTTTAAGAAAACTTCTTCATGCTTTATAAAAGAGTAATAGGGCATCAATTTCTCTATGAATGTGATTTAACATAAAATATATTGTTATCTGTCCATTCTGGAATTTCATGACCTAGAGTGAAAATTGAATGAATTTGTCCCTCACCTTTCTACATATACTAATTCAGTTAAATATTTATCTACCTGATTAATTTTTGCCAAGATTGTACCTTTAGTTTTATCATTTCTGTGACATTTTTTTCCATTTTATACATATTTCTCACTTTTGAGATTTCCACTTTTATGCTCATTTTGATTTGATTTATTTGTTGATTTCCTAGTTTTATAATTGTATATTCAGTTCATTAATCTCTTTTATGTTTTGTCAATGTGTTTCACCAGAGATAATTGTTTTCCTCTGAAAACTATTTTACTTGCATCCCCAAAATTGTGACATAGTTTCATTATTATAATTCTCTTTCACACAGTTTTTCATTGTTTCTGTCAATTGTTCTTTGACCCACTTATCATTCAACATGTCATTTTGAAGTCAACATTTAGGTCTATTTCTTTTGCTTATGTTTTCTCTATAAATTACTATTTTCTTATGTAAAAATCTCCCAGGCACCTTGCCACCCAGGCCAGAAACCATGTTCAAGAGGACTTCACCTTTAAGCCCACCAATTCTTTTCCTGTATTCCCACTAGCTACCCACTACATTTAGGAGAATTATTATTTCATTTTGTGCTTAGCTTCTTGCCAGCTGTCTTTCCAGTATTCATATTTTCTTTCTTTCTCCACTTTTCAATACTTGAATGAAATCAAATTAACTCCATCATTCCTCCTGGAAAAGACATGTTAATATAATCTGTTATGGTTCCACTCACCATCGCTGTAACTTTTCAAACCAAAATATCCTTGGCCACCATGTTCCCATCTGTCTTTTCTTTCCCCTGTTTGAATATAAGTGCTATGAGGTGAAGAACTGTATTAGAAGTGATTTCTACCATAGCATGTGTTGAACAAATGTTTTCCTTTATTCATTATAACCTGTAAATGATGGCTTTAGTATGACTTTTATAAAGCATTTATTTCTAATTTCTCTGTGCCTAGCATATGATCTATTTTCATATATGCATCATGTGGTAGTTAGAATTTAGAAGATGTCATAAATTTTTCACATGTAACTTTACCCACAGTTTGGTCGTTCTATAGTTGCCTTTTTGGTTTATCTTCTTATTCGGTTTACCCAACTCCAACAGAACAACATTAACATCTTCTACAAGTATTATGTTACTATCATTTTTTCCTGATTTTCAATTAAAATAACTTTTCCTTTATGAATTTAGATCTTATACAATTGGGTGTATGTTTAGTATTGATATTATTTCATCATCCATGATACCTTTAAACATAATATAGTGTCCTGATTTGTCTCTCTTGATATTCTGATTTTTTTTTTTTTTTTTTTTTGCGGGGCAATGGGGGTTAAGTGACTTGCCCAGGGTCACACAGCTAGTAAGTGTCAAGTGTCTGAGGCTGGATTTGAACTCAGGTACTCCTGAATCCAAGGCCGATGCTTTATCCACTGCGCCACCTAGCTGCCCCCTGAATTTTTATTATTGTTTTATCTCATATTATGAGTACAACCCTTGCTTTGTTGGAATTATCTAATTTCTAATAAATCTTATTCTAGCTTTTAATTTCATTCTGTTTGTGCCTCTTTATGTTCCCTTTATAGAACAAATTGTTGGATATTTTTCCATTCTGTCACTCTCTTGTTTTATCATATTATTTAACATGTATACATTTTGGGTTACGATAGGCTTCTGTTTTTTTCTATATTTCTTTCTTTTGTAGTGCTTTTAATCACCATCCCCTTTTAAATGAGCCCTTTGTACCTATAGTTTTATTTGCACTACTTTGTCTATTCCCAGAGGCACAGCCTCCACTATTGTTTACCTTCTCTTTTCCGAGTTCCTTGAATTTACTTAGATAGCTAACGTTTTCTTTTTATATATTTATTTATATATTCTTCCCCCTTTTGGATCTTCCCTTTTACTCTCTACTTAAGCATGTTAAAAATCTGCACTTCCTACCTCAGCTCCTTATTTTAAGTAGCATTCTTCTGCTGTGCCCTCTCCCAAGAAGTTTTCCTTTCCTTTGTCTTTCTCATTATTTCTCTTCTGTACTGACATAACGGTCTTCTCTCACTCATAGGTTATAGCTTTCTTTATTCTTTCTGTGACACTCATAATCATAATCATAGCTAACATTTCTATAGTGCTTGCTATGTGCCAAGTACTGTGCTAAGCAAGCACATTACAATTATTGCCTCATTTGATCCTCACAATAACCCTGGGAGGTAGGTGCTATTATTATCTTGACTTTACAGATGAGGAAAGTGAGACAAACAGAGGTTAAGTGACTTGCCTAGGGTTACATAGCTAGTAAGAGTCTAAGGCCAGATGAGAACTCAGGTCTTCCTGACTCTAATTTTGGCACTCTGTTTACTAAAACACCCAGTTAACCTCTCCTCAAGAGAGTAGAAGTTCTGAAGCATTAAATTTCATTTCCTTCTGTCATTCCTATGTGATAATATTTGCAGCATATACCCCATCCTCCCCATTTTCTGTCATTTCTCATTCTTGGTAATATCAATTGATGAAGGAAACCATTTTAAATGAAATCATTGTTGTGTGTTGGGAATCATCTGTCACTAGTTTTCGGTTTGTTCTCATTGTCTTTCCTTACTGTAATCAGTCTCCAGTCCTCAAACCATGTTGTCTTTCTCTGCTTTATTTTCACTCTCCAGGGGCCAACTAACCTTAGGGACTTACAAATCTCTCCAGGCATTCCCATGCCAACAAAGCTGGAAGCTATAGGCTTTTCTCAAAGAAGTTGATTTCATAATGTGCAAATTTCTCCCTAAATAAAACCTATGCTAAATCCTCTGTCTCTTACAACTCCTCTCCCATAGGACTAGTTTTAATGATATCTTTCCTTTTCCCTTCCCAGGAGATTTTTCCCTCTTTTACTTGCACATTCCAAGTTTCGACTTTTATCATATTCTCTCACAGTTCTCTCCTCTTATTGAAAGACTAGAGAATTAATAATCCCTTTCATTGTTCATCTATGAACTTTGGTGGGACTTGTCTCCACCTTTTCTTCTATTGTTTATTTACCCTTTCCTCTTTCCCACAATTTCCCACTGTTTTATCCCTCCCACAAAAGAAATTAACTGACTTATTAGGGGATCATGAAATTTTGTCCATGGAGTCCATACTGTGATTTGCAGATTAGTTCAATCAGGCCTATGTTGTTTTTATTCAGACCTTTCTACTTCTCTTCTCCTGATTCTTAAATTCCCCCTTAAATCTAATGGATTTAAAGTCAACCTTTAAGCCGGAAAGATCTGGGTTCAAATTAATTCTCTTAAATTATAGATTAGGAAAAAAAATGCTGACTTGCATTGATCAAAGGAGTTTCCTCCCCATACCAGTGAAATTACACTCCTAATCCCTAGTCCTTTTTGCTACCTCTTTCTTTTGCCCCTCATTTCTCTCTGTGTCTCTCTGTGTGTCTCTGTCTCTGTCTCTCTGTGAGGATAAAATGATATATTCATAAAGTATTTTGAAAACCTTAAAGGACAGAATAAATACAAGCTATTTTTTCTCTCTTGTTATAAGACATATTACAAAATTATTGTTTTCTATTACTTTAATGAGGTAAGAATTTTACCTATATCCTGGGTAAAATGGATTTGCTGGGGCTATCCTGGGAACCTAACCACCACTTCTAACATAAATTCTATAGGAAAATAAATTCTGGATTCTAAATAATTACTTATATATAATCTGTTGGAATATACCTTGTTTGTAAGTTGGTATTGAAGGTCCAACCTGACTCAGGCTTTTCTGGTAGTTCAGATTTAAGATGGGAATGAGATGAGATATTTGTAGACCATCTCACAGTTAAATAAAAGGGGTGGGGTTACTTAACAGAGAAGATAAAAGATATTTAGCAAGGATCCAGCATTGATTCAGTTGGTTGCAACTTCTCTACCTTGTTTTGGTCTGATAGAAGAAAAAAAAGCCTGAGGGACAAACTACTAATTTCTCTTCTATATTTTTGTACTTAGAACATTCAGAAATTATGTTAATAATCTGAACCAGAATCCTCTGAGTCAATTAAGTCTCAAAGGGGGTTTTAATACCTTTTAAAGAAAGTCTAGCTTAGCCAACATGGCAAAAATTGTTATTATGACAGCAAGGTACTTCCAATATTTTTAAAAGCATTAATTTTATCTGCTTTAAGACAACATCCTAACATAATAAGAATCCACAACTAAAACTTAAGTACCACGTGCTATTACTGTTTGAAGAGGGGGAAAATAGTGGTTTGGGCCCATCACAAAGAGGAAAAACTGAATAAATGTGTCCCTGTAACCCCTTAAATCTTATACCTAATCCCTTAATGCTTTTAATTAAATTGAGGGTACTTTATTGTTGCAAATACATTCTCAGGGTTACCATAGTTTATTCTTAATTATACCATGAATATTTGATTATAGTAATTATTCATTCTGTATTCAAGGATAAGTAGCCATAATCTAAATGGGACATTTAAATCTTTGACTATTGAGTTTCCATTCTTTCCATGAAGTACAACTCACACTTATGCTGGTGCTAATGTATCATCCACAATCAAAGCAGGTTTTATAAAGAGTTGTGATAATAAGGTTTAAAGATGGAATAGTGGGAATAAATTTGTCCTTTGGTGAAAAAAGTACTCTGTAAATTTTACTATTGCAGATTCATTATTTTAGTTATAGAGTTTTTGTTATAGATTCATTTTATTCACTACAAATGTATAATTACCCTCATCCTCTAAGAATTAAAGATACTTTTCAAATAATATCTTCCTTTTCTAAAAAATCTCTTAAGGGGAAGAACTGACAGCTTGTTGAGAATAGAAAAGGAATTTAGGCAGAAGGGAGAAGATGAAATGGTGAACTTAGGGAACCAGCTATAAATGTTCAATGTTTTCACAAATTGGCATCATAGTGAAATAATTAAGATATCATAGTGAAATAGTTAAATAAATTTTTCTTCCCCTTAGTTTTAATATATACAAAATAGGAACCATCGCCAAACTGGAGATTAAATCTGTGAGTTAAACCAATACTATCATTCTGGAAAAGTGTACCTTATTAAAAAAGCAATAATAACAATAATAACAGGTCAGTAAAATGTTGGGGTATGGAGAAGCATATTCATGTAAAGAAATCCAGATGTCAGAGGAGGGGGAGGATTTGGGTGAAGGTCAATAGCATCAGAAGAGTTAAACTTCAGAAGGAGTTGAGGCTGGCAAGGAACACTAAGGAAAACAAAAATGGCTTTGGAGTTTCTTTGGTTCTAGTTATACTGTACTGGTGAATCAAGGGGACTCAGAGGAGGCTAGGACCCTATCTTGGGGTCGATTAGATGATTGTAACTAACAACACTGAGAAAGCAGAGATGCTCAACTATTACTTTGCTTCTGTTTTTTATGCCAAGGAGAAGGACCAATGACTGGGAAATGCAGGAACAAAACTATCTAATAGGAGTTAACACACAATTGGACACTGGTAAGGTCAGAGGCCAAGACAGTACTAGAAAAGCTCTCTCATTTCTTTCATCAGGGACTGTTGGGCCTCTTCATAATGTTGTCATTGACCTTTGGACAACTTCTCCAAAAGGGCTCAGAGGTTCAAGGAGTATTGTTTTCTAGAGATGGTTTGCTTTCTGGTAACAGGAAGGTATTACAACTACACACACACACACACACACACACACACACACACACACATGCGCGCGCACGCGCACACGAAAGAACTCCATCAGGAAAGGTCTCTAAAGGGGTGAAAATTATTTCTTCCTTACTATGAGATAGCAATTCCTGGGATTCCTTCTCCCTCGCAGATTACTATAGTCTTTCATAGCCAATATAGATTCTGGGACATCCTTATTCCAACTCCCACTCTCATAAAAAATAAAGTTCTGGGGCAGCTAGATGGCGCAGTGGATAGAGCACCGGCCCTGGATCCAGGAGGACCTGGGTTCAAATCCGGCCTCAGACACTTAACACTTATTAGCTGTGTGACCCTGGGCAAGTCACTTAACCCCAATTGCCTCACCAAAAACAAAAAATAAATAAATAAATAAAATAAAGTTCCCAAAGCTAAATTGGATACATTTCCCCATTCTCTAATGCCATCACCTTAAATCCTCATAGGTGTCCTTTAAAAACTTAGTCTAGGTGGAACCAAGATGGCAGAGAGGAAGCAGCAAGCTGCCTGAGCTCTCCTTAGTTCCCTCAAAAAGGGACTACAGGAAAAGGTCAGTCAGCCGAACAACTGAGGCCCCTGGAACCTGGCTCAAAAATCTGGTAGCCAAGAAGGACAGTGGAAAAACCTACCTGCACCAGCCAAGAGAGCGGGTGGTACGGCCATGAACGGGACAGGTGGGATCAGGAGCCTGGCAGAGTGCACCCAGAAAGGAAGTGCAGGGGGTCGAACTGCACACACTATAAATGCCTCAGAGTAAAAAGCCGGTCACATAGCACCTATAACCCTGCACAAGAAGCCCAAAACAGGGATCCTGGTGCCCCCAGAGCAGACCTCAACTTAAAAAATAAACAAGCTACAATAATGAGTAAGAAGCAAAAAAGAGCCCTCTCCATTGAGAGCATCTGTATCAATAGGGAAGAAGCCAATGCAAATTCAGATGAAGACAATAGCCTCAAATTGCCTACATGTGAAGCCTCACGAGGGAAGGTGAATTGGTCTCAAGAACAAAAAGCCTTCCTGGAAGAGCTCAAAAAGGATTTTAAAAATCAATTGAGAGAGATAGAAGAAAAAATGGGGAGAGAAATGAAAGCAAAAGAAGAAAACTATGAAAAAAGAATCAGCATCTTGGAAAAGGAAGCACAAATATAGACTGCAGAAAACAATTCCTTAAAAATTCATCTGGCCAAATGGAAAAAAAGGTGCATAATTTCATTGAAGAAAACAATGCCTTAAAAAATTCATTTGGCCAAATGGAAAAAAAGGTGTATAATCTCATTGAAGAAAACAATGCCTTAAAAAATTCATCTGGCCAGAATGGAAAAAAAGGCACATAATCTCATTGAAGAAAACACTGCCTTAAAAAATTTACTTGGCCAAATGGAAAAAAAGGTGCATAATCTCACTGAAGAAAATAATGCCTTAAAAATTAAAATGGGACAGTTGGAAGATAAGGAATCCATGAGACACAAGGAATCAGTCAAGCAGAATCAAAAGAATGAAAAAATGGAAGAAAATGTGAAATACCTTATTGGAAAGACAACTGATCTGGAAAACAGATTGAGGAGAGACAATCTGAGAATCATTGGACTGCCTGAAAGCCATGACCAGAAAAAGAATCTAGACACCATATTCCAGGAAATTATTAAGGAGAACTGTCCTGATATCATAGAATCAGAGGATAAAATCATCATTGAAAGAATCCACTGATCACCTCCTGAAAGAGACGCCAAAAGGAAAACTCCAAGGAATATTGTAGCCAAATTCCAGAATTATCAGGTGAAGGAGAAAATACTCCAAGCAGCCAGAAAGAAGCAATTTAAATATCATGGAGCCACAGTCAGGACTGCACAGGACCTGGCAGCTTCAACATTAAAGGACTGCAAGGTTTGGAATATGATATTCCGGAAGGCAAAGGAGCTTGGATTGCAGCCAAGAATCTATTACCCAGCAAAACTGATCGTTCTCTTTCAGGGGAAAAGATGGACATTTAATGACATTGGGGACTTTTGATCTTTCCTGGTGAAAAGACCAGAACTGAATAGAAAATTCGATATTAACATACAAGACTCAAGAGAAGTTTAAAAAGGGAAAAAGAGGGAAAAAAAGGTTACCCAATTAGGTTAAACTGTTTATATCTCTACACGGGAAGATAATACTCATAATGCTTAAGAACTGTAAATGTATTTGGGCAGAGAGAAGGAGTTTACACAGAGGGTATAAATATAAATTGTCTTTGACGTGATGATACAAAAAAAAATTAAGGGGTTAAAAAGGGAGTCTATGGGGAGGAGAGGAAAGGGGAGGTAGAATGGGATGAATTATATCATATGAAGAGATGAAAAAAGAACCTATTACAATAGAGGGAAAGAAAGGAGGGGTGAACACTGTTTTGACCCTACTCTCATTAAATTTGATTCAAAGAGGGAATAACATATATGTTCATTGGGAAAAAAGACACTTAGTTCATTCTTTAGGGAAGCAAAAGGGGAAGGGAAAGGGGGGGACTGATAGAAGGGAGGACAAAAGCAAGGGAGAAAAGGGTAAAGAAAAGAAAGGGGGTGATAAAAAAGGGAGGGCAGACTGGGGGAGGCAGGGATAAGAAGTAAAATGTCAGTGAGGAGGAATAGGGTGAAAGAAGGGGGGAAAAGTACAAAGGGGGTAAATAGAATGGAGGGGAATAGACAGTCAGTAATAATAACTGTGAATGTGAATGGGATGAACTCTGCTATAAAACGGAAGCAAACTGCAGAGTAGACTAAAAACCAGAATCCTACAATAAGCTGTTTACAAGAAACACATTTGAAGCAGAGAGATACACACAGAGTAAAGGTAAAAGGCTGGAGCAGAATATATTATGCTTCAGCTAAAGTACAAAAAGCAGGGGTAGCAATCCTTATCTCAGACAAAGCACAGGCAAAAAGAGATCTCATTAAAACAGATAAGGAAGGAAATTACATCTTGCTTAAAGGTACTATAGATAATGAAGTAATATCAATATTAAATATGTATGTGTCAAGTGGCATAGCATCCAAGTTCTTAGAGGAGAAGTTTACTGAGTTACAAGAGGAATTAGACAGTAATATTATACTAGTGGGGGACCTGAATCTCCCCCTCTCAGAATTAGATAAATCTAGCCAAAAAATAAGAAATAAGTGAAAGAGGTGAATAGATTACTAGAAAAGTTAGACATGATAGATATCTGGAGAAAATTGAATGGGGATAGAAAGGAATATGCCTTTTTCTCAGCAGTACATGGCACATTTTCAAAAATTGGCCATGTATTAGGGCACAAAAACATCATAGTCAAATGTAGAAAGGCAGAAATAGTAAATGCATCCTTCTCAGATCATGATGCAATAAAAATTACATGTAAAAAAGAGCCAGGGAAAAGTAGAATGAAAATCAATTGGAAACTAAATAATTTCATTCTAAAGAATGAATGGGCCAAACAAGAAATCATAGAAACAATGAATAACTATATCCAAGAGAATGACAATAATGAGACAAGATACCAAAATCTATGGGATGCAGCCAAAGCAGTGCTTAGGGGAAAATGTATAGCTCTAAATGCTTACATGAATAAAAAAGAGAAAGAGGAGATTAATGAATTGGGCATGCAGCTTAAAAAGCTAGAAAAATAACAAATTAGAAATCCCCAATTAGATACTAAACTAGAGATCCTGAAAATTAAAGGAGAAATTAATAAGATTGAAAGCAAAAAAAAAAACCCTATAGAATTAATCAATAAAACTAAGAGCTGGTTTTATGAAAAAAACAATAAAATATTGGTTAATTTGATTAAAAAAAGAAGAAAAACAAATTATCAGTATCAAAAATGAAGAGGGTGATGTTACCACCAATGAAGTGGAAATTAAATCAATAATTAGGAATTATTTTGCCCAACTGTATGCCAATAAATTTGACAATCTAAATGAAATGGATGAATATTTACAAAAATACAAACTGCCCAGGTTAACTGAAGAGGAAATAAAATCCTTAAATAAACCCATATTAGAAAAAGTAATTGAAGAAGTCATTAATGAACTCCCTAAGAAAAAATCCCCAGGTCCAGATGGGTTTACGGGTGAATTTTACCAAATATTTAAAGAACAATTAATTCCAATATTATACAAATTATTTGGAAAAATAGCTGAAGAAGGAGTTCTACCAAATTCGTTTTATGACACAAATATGGTGCTGATACCAAAACCAGGCAAAGCAAAAACAGAGAAAGAAAATTATAGACCAACTTCCCTAATGAATATTGAGGCTAAAATCTTAAATAAGATATTAGCAAGGAGATTACAGCAAGTGATCACCAGGATAATACACTATGACCAGGTGGGATTTATACCTGGAAAGCAGGGCTGGTTCAACATTAGGAAAACTATTAACATAATCAACCACATCAATAAGAAAACCAACCAAAATCATATGATTGTCTCAATAGATGCTGAGAAAGCTTTTGACAAAGTACAGCACCCATTCCTAATAAAAACACTGGAGAGTTTAGGAATAGGGGGAGCTTTCCTTAGAATAATAAACAGTATCTACCTAAAACCATCAGCAAGCATTATATTTAATGGAGATAAGTTAGAGGCCTTCCCAATAAGATCAGGGGTGAAACAGGGATATCCATTATCACCCCTATTATTTAATATTGTACTAGAAATGTTAGCTTTAGCAATCAGAGAAGAAAAAGGAATTAAAGGAATTAGAATAAGCAAGGAGGAAACAAAACTATCACTCTTTGCAGATGATATGATGGTTTACTTAAAGAATCCTAGAGAATCAACTCAAAAATTACTTGAAACAATTAACAACTTTAGCAAAGTAGCAGGATATAAAATAAATTCACATAAATCATCAGCATTTCTATACAAGTCCAGCAGCAAGAGATAGAAAGAGAAATTCCATTTAAAGTAACGGTAGATAACATAAAATACTTGGGAGTCTACTTGCCAAGGCAAACCCAGGAACTCTATGTACACAACTACCAAACACTCCTCACAAAAATCAAATCAGATCTAAATAACTGGAAAGATTTCAATTGCTCATGGATAGGCAGAGCTAAAATAGTAAAAATGACAATACTGCCTAAATTAATTTACTTATTCAGTGCCATACCAATCAGACTACCTAAAAATTATTTTATAGAGCTAGAAAAAAATAATAACAAAATTCATTTGGAAAAACAAAAAATCAAGAATATCCAGGGAAATAATGAAAAAAAAATGCGCAGGAAGGTGGGTTAGCAATACCAAACCTGGAGCTTTACTATAAAGTGGCAGTCATCAAAACTATCAATGGAATAGGCTAGGCTCAGGAAATGCAGTAGTAAATGACACTAGTAATATAGTGTTTGATAAACCCAAAGACTCCAGCTTCTGGGATAGGAACTCAGTATTTGACAAAAACTGCTTGGAAAACTGGAAGATAGTATGGCAGAAATTAGGCATAGACCAACGTCTTACATCTTATATTAAAATAAGGTCAAAATGGATACATGAGAGGCAGGTAGTTGGCGCAGTGGATAGAGCACTTGCCCTGGATCCAGGAGGACCTGGGTTCAAATCCGGCCTCAGACACTTAACACTTACTAGCTGAGTGACCCTGGGCAAGTCACTTAACCCCAATTGCCTCACTAAAAATAAAAAAAAAATTTTAATGGATACATGATTTAGACATAAGAGGTGATGCCATAGGTAAATTAGGAGAGAAAGGAATAGTCTACCTATCAGATCTTTGGAAAGGAAAACAGTTTATGACCAAACAAGAGATAGAGAGTATATTATAATATGCAAAATGGATGATTTTGATTATATTAAATTTTAAAAATTCTGTACAAACAGAAGCAATGCATCCAAAATAAAAGGGAGGCAGAAAGCTGGGAATCAATTTTTGTGGCCAGTACTTCTGATAAAGGCC
Organism: Dromiciops gliroides; assembly: GCF_019393635.1. NCBI lineage: Eukaryota > Metazoa > Chordata > Mammalia > Microbiotheria > Microbiotheriidae > Dromiciops > Dromiciops gliroides. The sequence continues at coordinate 239,469,763 of NC_057866.1, read as the reverse complement.
TCATCTCTAAAATATGTAGGGAACTAAATCACATTTATAAGAATCCAAGTCATTCCCCAATTGAGAAATGGTCAAATGATATGAACAGGCAGTTTTCTGATGAAGAAACCAAAGCTATCTAATCCCATATGAAAAAATGCTCTAAATCACTATTGATTAGAGAGATGCAAATTAAAACAACTCTGAGGTACCACCTGATACCTATCAGATTGGCTAAAATGACAAAAAAGGAAAATAATAAATGTTGGAGAAGCTGTGGGAAAATTGGAACACTAATGCATTGTTGGTGGAGCTGTGAACTGATCCAACCATTCTGGAGAGCAATTGGGAATTATGCCCAAAGGGCAAAAAAGGTGTCCATACCCTTTGACCCAGCAATACCACTTTTGGGTCTTTTCCCCAAAGAAATCATGGAAAGGGGAAAAGGACCCAAATGTACAAAAATATTTATAGCTGCTTTTTATGTGGTGGCAAGGAATTGGAAGTTGAGGGGATGCCCATCAATTGGGGAATGGATGGACAAGTTGTTTTATATGAATACAATGGAATACTATTGTGCTGTAAGAAATGATGAGCAGGAGGAGTTCAGAGAAACCTGGAGGATCTTGCATGGGCTGATGATGAGTGAGATGAGCAGAACCAGAAGAACATTGTACACAGTATCATCAACATTGAGTGTTGATTTACTGTGATGGACTATATTCTTCTCACCAATGCAGTGGTACAGAAGAGTTCCAGGCAACTCATGATAGAAGAGGATCTCCAAATCCAAGAAAAAAAAAAAAAAAGAACCGTTGAGTATAGATGCTAAATGAACTATACTATTTCTTTTGTTTTTGGTGCTGTTGTTTTTTCTACTTTGAGGTTTTTCATCATTGCTCTGATTTTTCTCTTATAACATGACTAATTAATTAATGTTATTATGTGTATATATATATATATATATAACCTAGATCAGATTACCTGCTGTCTAGGGAAGGGGGGAGGGAGGGGAGGGAGAAAAATCTGAAATTGGAAAGCCTGTATAAACAAAACAAAAAAGCCTGTATAAACAAAAGTTGAGAACTATCTTTACATGTAACGGGAAAAAAATAATTTATTAAAAAAAAAGAACTGATGAGTCAAAAAACAAATTATAGAAGCAAGAGATAATTTCATCAAAGAAAATAATAATGATGAGACAATATACCAACATTTTGGAATGTAGATAAAGCAATTCTGAGGGGGAAATTTGCCTCTCTATATACTTAAATCAATAGAAGTGTCAAAAAAACCATTAATACTAATACTGTGCTTAGCAATTTAAGCTCAAATATGTGAGAAACAATTTTAATCTAGCTTTATTCTACTATATATATGATACATTATACATACATATGTACATATGCATACACACAAACATATCTCCAGTCTATTTCTAGCTTGGAGAGAGATGTCCAAATTGGCAGAGTTCCTCATGCCCTCCAATATGGCTTGCTGTCCCAAGACAATTGTAGGTTATATTTATAGAGATCCTGAGGAAGAAAAATGGGGATATGTAACAATACAGTTCTGGGTTAACAATCAGAATTGCTATTTTCAAACTTTGATGAATAAATTCTTCAAATAAAGACTGAAATAAGGCCTAAAAACAAACAAACAACAAAAAAAACCAACCCTCAGTCTATCAGTCTTAAGTAACTTTTAGAAAGAGTTATTTACTAAATTGGAACAAAATGTCTCCCCACATTTCTGTGACGCTCTCCCACAGTGACCTACAGGATTCAGGGGCAAGTGGGATTAAGTGGTGAAGGCCCTCATCACCTCTCACAAGAACTATAGCAATATCCTTCTGATGGGTTTGCCTATATCAATTCTCTCCCCACTCCCATCCATCCTCCATTTAGCCACTAAAGTGATTCTCCTAAAGTGCCCAGCCTAACCATATCACTCCCCTCCTTCATAAACTCCAGTGGCTTCCCATTGCCTCCAGAAACAAATACGAATGCTCTGTTTGGCATGCCAAGTCCTTTATAACCTACCCCTTCCTTCTTATGCCTTAATCCCTAACATATACTCTTTGATCTAGTGACATTGGCCTCCTGGCTGTTCCACAAACAAAATTCTCCATCTCTCAGGCTCTGGGCATTCTCTTGGCCTCCTGTTCATGCCTGCTATGCTCTCTCTCTCTCTCTCTTTCACTCCAAGTGCCAACCACCCTGTCTTCCTTAAAGTCCCAACAGGAAGCCTTTGGCAACTCCTCCTAATCTTAGTGACTTCCCTTTGTTAATTATTTCCCATATATCCTGTATAGAGCTAACTTTGTATATATTTGTTTATGAGTTTTCTCCCTAATTAAATTGTAAGCTCTTTGAAGGAAAGAACTATGTTTTGCCTCTTTTTGTATCCCCAGTTCTTAGCAAAGTGCCTGTAACATATTAGGTGCTCAATTGATTGATTGATTGCTTAAGCTTAGAGAACATATGTGGAAAAGGAATAATTAACAGATCTTGGTTGCTAGAATTCCTCTTCTCCTGTTCATGAAGTTCTCATTAAATATGAAGAATCTTAGTCCAGGTTATCCTTGGTCCCCAGTGCAGACAGATCCTTGGGGGTCTTTTAGAACACTGTCTGTGGGAAGATGGGAAGTCAAACATACTCTGGACCCTTAAAAGCTAAAAGGTGTCCCTCTGGTCAAAAGTGAAGGGGAGGGACAGCTAGGTGGTGCAGTGGACAGAGCACTGGCCCTGGATTCAGGAGGACCTGAGTTCAAATCCAGCCTCAGACACTTGACACTTAATAGCTGTGTGACCCTGGGCAAGTCACCTAACCCCAATTGTCTCACCAAAAAAAAAAAAAAGTGAAGGGGAAAGGAAAGATACCTAGCCAAGGAGGAAACTATTATTCCACTCTTTCCCCTATACCTAGTAGTTCTTTCTCCGGGATTTCATCTAGAACTCCATACTTGGTCCAATTTTTAGAGTTCCCTTTTTTAGCCAATCAGATCCTACATCTGGAATTCTCTTTTCCAGCCACTTAGATCCAGGATCGAAGAGGTGTTTTGTTTTGTTTTGTTTTGAATCCCCTAGTTGCTTGGAACAGAGCTCTTGTCTGGTGTAATTTCACTTTATCAACTGACTTTCAAGGACTTTTCATATCTAGATGTATTCATATTTCACCTTTACACTTTCCAAAAGAAGACATGGAAATTGTTTCTAGGATTTAATTGGCTCAGGGTACTGAGACTCAAACCATACCTCCATTGAAGCAGCTTTCCAGCAGATTCTGTAATACTGATGTGTCATCCTGATCATCTAAGGGCACTAAAAGGGAGCACCTATATATGCTCAAAGCCCTTCACACTTGTGATGAGTTTAAACAAAGGAGGGAAAGCCTGATTCAGGCCTGCCAATCATACCCTCCCCAGCCCTGGAATATCCATGAAAGGGGCATCGGACTGAGGAACAGTGGAAAGGTGGTATCACAAAGCAATTCTCAGTATCAGTTCTGGCCCTGGGAAAGCCTGTAAATAAGAGGCCAATGACCTCTCACCTACATTACTACAGGTGACCTTGAATCATGATGAGGAACAATTATTATGCCAGACATATCATCATCTATGCTGTAGACCTGTTGTTCCTATTCCTGATGTTCTTCATTGTTATTACTTTAAAATGGAAGACCCATCATAAACTCCAAAGATTTAGTATTGCCCATCTATTCATTGATCACTAAGGTCCAGGAGGGAGCAATTTCAAAGGGAAGGAATAAAACCTGGAATTTCAGGTCTTTGTTCTCTTTCCTATTTTGTCACTCCTTCAAGGAATCATTAGGTTCCTTTTTCATTTTTTGTTTGATTGCTTGTTTTTCCCCGTTGGCTTCTTATGTCTCTAAGACTAGGGTTATCCAATAGTGACTATAAACTATTTAAGGAGTAGAAGGTTCTCTGGAAGATATTTTGAATCTTTCTATCAAGGGGTGGGGTATGGTAAGAACAAGCTCTGCTATATAGGATAGGCTAATTATTTTGGTTTTGTTTTGTTTTTCTTAAAAGTAATTAAAACTGGGGGCAGCTAGGTGGTGCAGTGGATAGAGCAACGGCCCTGGATTCAGGAGAACCTGAGTTCAAATCCCTGGCTCAGACCCTTGACACTTACTAGCCCAGACCCTGGGCAAGTGACTTAACCCTCATTGCCCTGCAAAAAAAAAAAAAGGCAAACAAAAAAAGAAACAAACAAAAAAAGTAGTTGAAACCATTCTGGATATTGGATCAGAGGAGTAACATTCAGGTGATTAAAGTAGCTTTTATTTGCCCTTAAATACAAAAAGCCAGTATGTGAGGAATCAGTAGCTTTATTTCTTAGGCTTCTAATTGAAAGATCCAAATGGCCAACACAGAAGGAAGAAAGTTCTACCCAAATGAATCAATGCTATATACTTAATGAATAACCATTCCCTTCAATGGCTAAGTTAATGTTTAGATGATCTTCAAGATATTTCTTTTTCCCCCCAGTATTGATGCTGAGTTACCAGACTTCCCTGAGTCTGTACCTATCTTCAATATGAAAAAACAGTTCACTGAATCTACTCATCAAGCAGATGCATTGTGAGTAAGAATAAAACAACACCCATAAAGTTTTAATTATCAAAGAACTTCAATGTTGCTTTAATAAATCCAAGAATTACAATATTGCTTTAGTATATTTGCTTTCTTTCTCAGTTTTTACTTAAATCACTAATCTCTCTTTTTCACACAACTCACAAAGCCTTTATTTTATTGCTTTTGTTTTGTTTAGTGTCATTGGTTTCACTCTTCCTCCCTTAGCACTTAATCTGTAGCACATGATTTTAAGCTCCATATCTGATGTATTTTCTCCTGTTTCTTGGGGCAACTTCTTATCTCTTCAACCAGATTATAAACTCCTTGATAAAAGGTGAAGTCATAAATGTTTCTTGTAGGTCTCACATTGCTTAACACATTGCAGGTACTCAAAAATCACAAGCTAGTTAATTGAATGGGATTCTCCCTTTATCCCCTCAACTAGGCTTAGATTGAAGGCCCTGCTGCAGACATTATTCCAGGGATGTAGTTTAATGAATAGAGTATTATACAGGGGACTATTTTCTAGTCTTGCCTTAACCACATCCTTAACATAGACTAGTCAGGTCACTCACAGTGCCCTGCAACCCTACACTATTTTAGTCAGGAATAAAAAGAATAATAGAAGCAAAATATTTAGAACTGAACCAGACCTTTAAAATTTTTCTAGTTCAAAATCCCCATTCACAGGTGAGGAAATGGAGGACCAGAAGGATGAAGTAATTTACCAAACCGTCATGATTTGAACCTGGCTTTTCTGCATGCAAATCCATTGCACTTTCACAATAGCCCAATCTTCATAAAATTATCAAGTAACAGAAGAGAGACACAGCCAGTTGTTCTGGCCTATGTGTGTCTTTCCACAGGACCAAATGAGAGGAGAGAATTAGTCTGATGACTTTGCACAGCTCTGCTTCACTCAAAACCAATTCACTTGCAAGTCAAGACATCATTCTCCTGATATCATTGGTCCTCTTTGAGAATGAAGGCGAACAACAACAAAGTGAAAGGAAATATAACAACCACCTAATCTCCGTTCTGTAGGATAAAGAAGAGAGGAAGGGATTGAACTGATTCTGTCTCACACATCTAGTCTCCCTTTTCTTGATCTCCAAGTATTTCATTAGGTTCTGTCATCCTGGTTCCAAAGCCATCTCCCCTTCCTCTTCTGTATTCTTTATATTAGTAAAAATCCTTTACTCTTCTTTTATAACACACTTTTTATGAGGACTTCTTACAAAAGAAGAGCAAGGATGAACAAGAAAGATAAGGAAAAGGGTTATATACAGGGGGATAAAGAAAATCAAAGAAAGTGGTAGTTTAAATTCTTTCTCATCCAGTGTCTTTATTTTTCAAACCTTGAGCTAGAGACTATATTGGGGTTGAATAAATAAAATTAATTGAAAGTATGATATACTCTAAAATCCATATTTTTCTGAGTTTAAACTTCAGGAGGGATATGAGGGGATTTGCATGCCTAATTCCCATTAGCACCTGTCACCAGGATTTATTATCCCAGACTTAATTCCCCACCCACTGGAGGCAAGGAAATCAGAAACCCTTATGTGGATTTAACCCAAGCTTCTTTAAATTGAGATCACTTTGATGTTTTCTACTTAAACACCTGCAATATTTAACTCAAAAACAACGCTGTGTTAAAATCCATTTTTGGAATATAGAAAAAATGCTAAGAGCGGCCACCAGCCTCCATTCATTTGGCCAATTCATATTTTGTCTGATGGTCTACCTGCACTCAGACTATTCAGATTCAGGTTTGTTTGTTTTTTTTCAGACTCGAACTCAAAGATTTCTATGATTTCTGGTCCTTAGCCACCACTCCTCATACAAACACTGGGAACATAAGAAAACTGTAAGCTGGGTTCAAGGAAACAAGAGTGATAAGATTCTGTCTCAACAACTTTTCCCCAGGCAATGGAATTTTCCTAAACAATAAATATCTATTAAACATTTCACATATGGGGAACACTTTGCCAGATACTTGGGCAATACAAAATTTAGGTAACTTTAACTTGAACACAGTCTCTTACTTTAAGCGGCATCCACCAAAAACTGGTGTAATAATAAAATATTACCTGATAAATTTTTTTTTAATTTTTTTTTTTTAGTGAGGCAATTGGGGTTAAGTGACTTGCCCAGGGTCACACAGCTAGTAAGTGTTAAGTGTCTGAGGCCGGATTTGAACTCAGGTACTCCTAACTCCAAGGCCGGTGCTCTATCCACTGTGCCACCTAGCTGCCCCTCATAAAATTTTGTAAGTGAAATATTCATGATAGCCCTTCTCTGTTGGTTGGGAGGACCCCGCATGCAGTTAGGCATGTGTGTTTGGCTCCAATGGGAGAAATATGACCTTTGACTCAACACTAAAGGATCTATGCTTGGGGGTGATTCAGCAATCCCTTATAGGTATCCATGAGCGGAGGATTGTGTCAAGAGTGATTGGAAAATGATCCAGGAAGAACCACTTACTCAGTAGACTGGGGAAGGGAGGAAGGAAAGACAAAAACTTCTGCCTCTTCCTCAATGGTTGAGCTCTTTCAAGCTGAAATTCTTGAGGACTCTGCCAACTCACCCTTGGACTTTCCAAATGAGAAGGGGAGGAATTTATCTCCCCTATGACTACTTCATGTTCATGAAAGCATGAATTTAGACTTGCCTCTGTGGTCCTAGGTGATCCTCGGGTGTGCTTCAAATCACTGACTCCATTTTCTGCTTCATATTTCTTATTCTAAACCCAGGGGACCAAACAACGATGCCCATTGGAGCCAAGATGGTTGTTTCCAGCCTTGGTGACTACTTCATGAGTCTGAATTCAGAAATTCCAAAATTGGGGGCTAATAGTTCAGGAGGTGATACCTGCCACAGTGTTACTTCTTAGGGAAGTCCTAATGGGAGGAAAATGCTGCATCAGAAAGAACCAAAGCATCTTCATGCCATGACTTGCTGGGAAATCTAGACTTGTGAATGGTACAGACAGTGCAGGTCAGAAGTGAAATTTCTGTTCAACAGTTGCATAAATTGTTTAATATTATAAATATTTGTTAATCAGCATTTAAGAGACTTACATGTTTTCTGAATTTCTTTTGTGGTGAGGGAAAGGATTAGTTGTCTTAACAATATCTTTTACTTTATAAATTAACTTTACTTGAAGGAATACTTTTATTCCTTTTGGGAAAGACCTTAGACAAGAGTGATGTCTAAGATATAATTCAGAGTTTTTCTCTGGGATTCTGAGGTAGGAAGATATTGGTTCAGAAAATTGGAGAGGAAAAAAGAGACAGTTACTTTTTTGGGGGGATTAATAATGAACTGGAGTCTTCTTGACCCTAGAGCTAGGGCTGCTAAGTTGAAATCCTTGGCCCTGGCTGATAATTACTGGTCCTGAAGTTGAGAGGACCTGAATTCAAATGTGACCTCAGACACTTACTACCTGTGTGATCCTGGGCAAGTCATTTACCCCAATTGCCTTAAACATCCAGGGCTCTCTAGTTGTCCTGATGTGTATCTTGCCACTGGACCCAGATGGCTCTGGAAGAGAGAGTGAGGTTGGTGATCTTGCACAGTCCTCCCTCACTTAAAAATCCAATTCAGTGTAAGTCAAGACATTACATCCAATTGTCATGGTCCTCTTCAAGAATGAAGGACAAACAACAGCAATAAAACAGAGTGCTATATGAAGTCTGATGGATGGGAAAGGAGATCAGGGGAGGCTCCAAAGAGGAAAAGTGACAATAGGGTTGAACTTTGTAGAATACATTCAAGAGGTAAAGTGGGGAAGGAGAAACACCAGGACATGAATGCAGAGAGCATGTGGGGAAATGTAATAAAGTGATCTAGTTTCTCCATAAGGTAGTGGGCATGGAATAAAGCAGTATATAAGTTTGAAAAAGTAGGATGCCATTAGATTGTAAAGATAAGTACTTGATACTTACTTTACTTGGTAAGGAGTCCACAACTTAAAAAAAACACACATCAAAACTAAGAATTTAACTTGATTCTTCCTGGCATCTAATCCTATTGGTTCATGTATAGAAACACTGATAATTAGAAAAAAGTGTCTTTTATTTTCATTAGTTAATGAAGAAATGTTATTTTGATTAGGAATTTGACCTTTGGTGCTCTTACAAGTGACATCCATCAACAACCTCGTACATCACCGAATCAACTTGTATATACACTTTTCCATTAGATCATCTATGGAAATCTTGGTATTTATTTTATTCATTACCTGATCCCTCTTAATTATTGCCCTATGACCTGATTCAATCTTAAGACCTCGTGCTTATTTTTTTTTGTGTGGGGCAATGGGGGTTAAGTGACTTGCCCAAGGTCACACAGCTAGTAAGTGTCTGAGGCCGGATTTGAACTCAGGTACTCTTGAATCCAGGGCCGGTGCTTTAACCACTGTGCTACCTAGCTGCCCCCTCATGCTTATTTTTAAAAAATCAGATCCATGGTTCAGGATCATAAGATCATAGATCTGGAAGAGATCTTAGAAGCCATCTAGAAAACTTCCTCAAATTCCACACTCGAGGAAACTGAGGCCCAGGAAGGTCAATTGAGTTGCCTAGGGTGACACAGGTGGAGAGCAGCATTGTTGGAATTTAATCTGGATCCAAATCCTGCATGCTTTCTACTGTACCCTGCTGCCTCATTTCATTAGCAAAGGGAACTCAGTGAGGCTACCAAATAAAATCAGTCTCTATATAGTCTAGAGTTGTTGAGGCATTTTAAGTTTAAGGACCTTCTTGGGGTCACAGAGCCTGGAGGTCTCAGAGATGGCACTTGAACCCGGTCTTCCTGACTCTGAGTCAACTCCCTAACCACTGCACAATACTACCTTTCTACACACACACACACACACACACACACACCTTTAAAATCATCTTTTAGGACTTCATCTTACCTTTTAAAAAAATTATTAAATCCATTACTGGACAAGACACTCTCTCACTTAAACTCCCCTGGGAGTGTGGCTGAAGAACTAGTCTGCTCCTTAAATTTAAGCTTCTCTTTTTCCTCCTTGGTAAATCTTAAAGGCAAATAGAAACTTCACTTGGTCTTTTTAGAAAAGTTTTGTTTGTATGTGTTCATTCAATCGTAGGTCATACCTCACATTTCTATAGCTCTTTAATGTTTCCATGAGCTTTGCTCACTACTTGTCCTTGAAACTACTGTAATTCCTGTTTCATCAATGGGAAAACCAGCAGCTGGAAACTAATTGACAGTCCCATCATTCCACACAAACATCCTGGAGATGGAACTTCCACCTGGTTACTCATACAATGTTCTTTTCACTAGAACACACAATGTTTCAGTCACTTTTATCACCTAAGTCAAGAGCAGTGTGGACAACTTGATTTGACAACAGTGAGAATCCTTGGGGGCTGAAAGGGGGTGGGGGAAACTGAGTGAGATCATAGAAATGAAGACCTTCTGGGAGCAAGAGGCAGCCTGTTAACTGAGGAAAGAACAGCATTTGCAGTGAGAAGACTTGGGATGAAATCCTTACTCAGTTACTTACTGTGTGACCCTGGGCAAATCATTTAACCTCCCTTAGTTCTCTTATCTGAAAAATTAGGGGGTTGGATGAGAGGGCCTCTAAAGTTCCTTATAGTTCCAAATCTCGAATAGGAGATGATTTCAGAATGTCTGGAAGGGGCCTGCTATTTGTATCATTAGATTTGCAAAAGGTAGAAAACTCCGAAGATAATTTCTATTGCCCTTAATAAGCACCTTCTTGTTCTTAATGAGAAGGGCCTTAGATTCGGAGTCAAGATCACTTGGTCGCCTATCAGTATGATTTTAAGCAAAATACTTTCGCTATCTGTGTCTCAGTGTCTGGTGCTTCTAATTCCTCCAATTTCCTCCTTCCAGTTTTTAATTCATTTAACTCTACTTTGCTCCTGCCCTCTTTCCCTTTCCTTAGACTAGACACCCAGGTATTTATATGGTAGCTAAGGTCAAGGATTTCATATCCGTGATGCTCTGCCTTTATACTCCCCTAACACAGTTTCCCCCTTTAAGTGTGGTGGAGAGTATTTGCCTATCACTCTTGGCTGAGCATTTGAAAATCCTGGCATTTAACTGATTCCCAGAGTTGTTCCTCTGTGTGTGTCTCCCACACCGCGTTTTCTCCTAGAAGGGGCCAAGGTGTACGGTACAAACAGTGAAAATAGTACAGCCTTTTACTTTGAAAGGAAGAGTTTTCATTTAGCTTCCGTACCCCCCCCCCCCCCACCCTGGACGATTCTGTTAGCTAGCATTGGACACAGAGGAGTCACAGGGCAAAAAAATCCCACGGTGTCACTGACTACGAGAGGAAGGCTCTAAGAGCTTCAGACGCGGTTGTCACTGCAAGAGCTTGATGTCTCTTTCCCCACCAAGGTATTTCCCGGGATCTGCCTGATCTGGTTGAGTAGCCAAAGTAAGAAGACGAGTCCAGTCCAGAGGAGTCTGGCTCAGGCTTTGCTGCTACCTCGGAGAAGGCAGCGAAGGGCTAGGCTTCATTGGCTGGAACACCGTGTTGGGCGAGCGCTCCCTCTCGCAGTCCCAGTATAACATGCACTCGCTGCAGTTTCCCCTCTCTCTCCCAGTTCCGTGTGTGTAGAATGTCTAACATGCATCAACACAGGATATGCATGCCTGTCTAGCCGGTCAGATTGCATAACATACCACACACACACACACACACACACACACACACACACACACACACACTCGCGCGCGCGCGCGCACGCACGCACACTCCCAGAGTTAGGATGCTCTGTCTCTGCCTCCGTGGCAAGGTCCAGCAGATTCCAGGAGGCTTGAGCCCAAGACTATGAAATGACCATTCCTGGACACTTAGCAGCAATCGCCAAGACACATTTCGTCTGCCACGCAGTGGTGCTGAGAAAACTGAGATTGCAAGAGGGAAGCCCCTCACTCTTCTCTCCCTCCCTCCTTCCTCTTCTTCTTCCTCCTCCTCCTCCTCCTTCTCCTCCCCCTCTCCCAGAGCCTGTGTGCGCTCTGCACAGTGAAGGGGCCGCTATAAGCAGCGGTGGCTCTGGGCGCGGTGCTGCTGCTGCTTCTGCTGCTGCTGTTGCTGCTGCTGGAGCTGTTGCTGAGGGCAGGGAACGTCCTCGGGCTCCTGGGACTTCCCAAGTGGTGACTGCTGGACACGGACACAGAGTCGCGCCCTAGTTCTGCCAGTTGGGAGACGCGCCCGGAGAGTCCTCTTAGAACTACTCAGCTCAGCGGCTCCCCTCTTTGCAGCCCCGCCTCGCCCTGCTCTTCCAGAAAGTGGAGTGGAATAGTTGGGGGGAGGGAGGTTTGCCTACTGCTTTTTCGGCTGCTCTTCGCACGGAAGTCCGTTGCTGCCGGGCGCTCTTCCACCCGCCACCCGCCCTCCACTTTTTTTTTTTCTTTCCGTGTCTATTTGGGTGTTTTTGTATCTTACTTGTTCCTCCAGTCAAGATGAGGAAGGGTCTGGAGACTACAGCGGCCCGCTGCGGATTGGGACTGGGATACATGCTGCAGATGTTGGTGTTACCTGCCCTAGCCATCCTTAGTGCCAGCAGCCCGGGCTCCGCAGCCCAAGGTAAGCGAGGCGCCCCCCTGCGCCCTACTCCGCCAACCCCGGGGATTTCTCAGCGCCTACTGATTGCTTTTGACTCAAAGCCGCCCCACTTGCCATCTCCCACCTCCTAAAGAGGGCTTCCTTTTTACGTTTCTGGTTTTCCACGGTATGGTGTGGAGTGGAGTGGAGTGGCGTGGTGGTGGTGGTGGTGGTGGTGGTGGTGGTGGTGGTGGTGGTGGTGGTGGTGGTGGTGTGTGTGTGTGTGTGTGTGTGTGTGTGTGTGTGTGTGTGCGCACGGGAGCGCGCGCCGGGGCATACCAGTGGGGCACAGTTCGTATATGCGCTGCCACCTCTTGGAATGAATAGACAGTGTACGTATCTTCACTTTCTGCTGCACACACACTCACAGTGTTGCACGCACGCACACACACACATACACACACACAGAGTGTTGCATCTAAGGACATACAAGAGACCCCCTAGATCCATAGAGATGGACAGTGCCTAGAGGCACCACAAAAACCTTCACTTGGTGACTCGTGCTTTGTAGGTTGTGTGGTTAGTGTTGACTCTAAAAGTGCTACATGTCTTTTATACCCAGTGCGTTCGTACGCGCGTGTGTGCTTGTGTTTCGTTTCTTGCCCTGAGCCGGAGCAGTTGCCTAAAGGAAGCTGCTTGAGATAAGAAAGAGCTAGACACACTTTGAAATGCAGACGCCCGTTTGTTGCTTCTCCTGGAGCGCGCCTGTGTATTTGTGTAATAGTGAATACGAAAGCCCCAGACCAGTAAGTAATTGAGCTTGGGCGCCAGGGAATGCATACCTCCGCACCCATGCCCACTCCTGCCCTTCCCGGCTCTGCAGAGCAACTTCCAACACTGGTATTTGGGGGTCCTCAGCTCCAGCCTACTCCGAGCCCTTCTCCCGGACACAGCTAGCTCTTTTCCTCGCCTTACGAATGAGTGAGTGTGCCTTAAAACAAACTCACAAAAAGTCTCAGGCACTTGGGGGACGCAGTGGAGAGGGCCACTTCTAGGAACAGAGGGGAGGAAGGACGCGGGCTGGAGAGGAGGTCAGACGAGAGTTCAGCTGTGATTTGGGGTCCCAGAGTCTAAAGTGGTGCAAATTGTCCTTGGCTTTCCTGGGAAGCTGAGCAGACGGAAGGGAAGGAAGGAAAGACCTATTGCAGCCCGAGTCCTCTCTCTGAAACAGGAGCTCCCCCAGCCTTGGAAACACAGAAGTGGTTGTAGGCGACATGATGCAGTAGCAAGAACCCTGCAATTGGAATGAGGAGATCTGGGTTCAACTCAAGCCTTGGCGGCAACCTGAGTACTTCCTATACCCCGCTGACCTTGGGCCAGTTCCTTTAGTTCCCTGGCCTTTAGCGGCAATTTGAAGGGATCGGGCGGGTGGTTTCTAAGGTCCCTTCCAGCTTAGAATCCTCCGATCCCTCCAGCAGCTCTGAGCTTGGCTGTCACCCCTGTGCTGTAGTTCTGAAGGAGCCTGCCCTCTTGGCTGCCGCTTTCTTTTGCCCAAATTCAGCGAAAGGGGAGATCTAATACGCCAGATCTCTAGTAAGATCGTCTTCGCTACTATAATCTAGGCGGAGGGCTGTGGGGAAAAGCAGGCTAATCCTGATCTACGATTTCATGATTAGTAATTCTTTCTGAATTACCCATCCATTAGGAGCACATACATAAAAGTGTAAAAGTTAATAAATTCATCCTTCCTCTATTCACCAGTTGCCCTGGAGTTCTGCTGTGTTGTGGTCGTTTGTTTGTTTGTTATTGTTGTTGTTGTTTCGATTCTCCTCAGAGACCTAGTCTATTCATGATTTTAGAAGTTTTTTGGCTAAAACTCTGTGGGAGAAGATCTAGGTTTTTCAGAGGTTTCTTTAAATTGGCTAAAAGACCTCAGAATGGAAGGAGAAAAAGGAGTCATGAGCTCATCCTCAGGAGAATATTGGGGGTGGGGTGGGGGTGGAGGGGACTTTCATGTTATAACTATGGAAAAGATGGTCTAAACAACAATGGGGGGGGGAGTGAAGAGGGGAGAGAACTGGATAAGAATAGATCAAGTTAAGAGCTCCAAAGATTCCTTTCTAGTTCATGCAAAGAAATATTTAAAAGACTAATGACTAGGAAATGCAAGATCAATAAAAATAATCACCCAGAAGGATAAGTGGGTTAATATTAAGAAAAGAAGAAAGGGAGAAATTAAAGATACCCACATAGAAAGACTGGGTGTTTGCTACCCCTCCCAGAGAATTTCTTTATCCACCACTTTAATTTCCCTGACCAGCTAAGAAATTATTTGAGTATTGAACCCACCTTACCAGAAGGACCAAGTCCTACATGAGACTCCTCTGCTTATCTTATGGAAAAATAAATGTAGTCTTTTATTTATTGCATCTTATTTATTGTAGTCTTATTTATTGTGTGTGTGAATTCAATATAATTCTTTCCCCATTTAGTTCATTCAATTCCTTGAATGTCTAAATAGCTGCTATTTTATGTTATGGTCCTGTGGTCCATAAAATCCCAATTCATCACTTCTATCATTGTTATTACCTACTTTCAAATATATCAGCATTTCTATTAATGCATTGTTAGGCTCTAAATGAAGTTCTTAAGCACACAAACTGGATCATTCCTACTTAGTCACAAGCGCTCCCCTTCAAGTATATTTTTTATGCAGTAAAACTTTGGGTGCCTTTCATCACTCCTACCTCCTTCCTCATCCTGATCCTTATTTCCACTTCCCATTCCTTGAGATAAGAAAATCTTTATGGCCAGTTTAGAATGGTATGTTTTTTTCTTCCATGCATGATAGAATTTTCATACTCTGATCTCAAAGTGGTAGGAATAAATTGACTTTATGGATAGAAACATTAGAAATAATTAAGATAAGGAAGTTAATTGAACTACTTTTAAATAGGAAAGGTGATTGTTCTTATTGTCACATTAAAGGGGATATTTCCAGCAGGTATTTAAGACTTAGATTTATAAAATAATTAAGAAAGAAAAAAAATTGCAAAAGTTCAAGAATGCTACAGTGTTTTCTATTAATGAGTGTATCAAATGTAATATATAACTATTTAAAATAAAAGCAAGAATATAGTTAACAGACATTCCTTATGAAGATTGTTTGGGCTTTAGGTAGTGACCCTTTTATTTATTTATTTTTGGTCTCTATTCTCATTGTCTCCCAGGGATTTGTGCCTGCTTTGACTGGCAGAAATGAAAGATCTTCCTAGGTTAAAGACTGGATTCTATATGTGTGTGTGTGTGTGTGTGTGTGTGTGTGTGTGTGTGTGTGTGTGTGTTGATACTTTCAATTCTCTCTCAAAATTAGAATTCTGTCTTGTCTTATACAAATAATTTTAGTCTGGACTTCACACATCTGCTATTAGCTAGCTCCAACTAGTGTTCTATGAGCTAACACCAGCATCAAACATGAAGACAGAATTTCTGAAAATGCAAACCATACCAGAATATAATAATCTTGCATTAGATGATGGAGTATTGAACATGAACAATGAAAATGTATACATCATTTGTGGCTACATATCATATATAACGTACCTATATGTGTATGTATATATTTATTTCAATAATCATGGCATATTGATGACTCCGTCTGTCATTCAGTCAACTAGCATTTTGTAAAGTACTTACTATGTCCCAGGTATTGTGACAAGTGCTAGAGATACAAAGTAGGAAGGAAAAAATGTAATAAACACAAATTAAAAAAAAAATAGTCCAGGCTTTCAAGGAGTTCACTGTCTAAAGATGAGCAATAAGATAAGTATGAGTCAGGGATAGCTAGCATATAGAAATGTTGCTTTGAACAAAGTTGGAGTCAATAATTCCACTATTTTTGTTTCTCAATTTTATGTACAGAAAAACCGAATTGCTCCATTCCATTAATTTGACATTCATTATCACTCAAACAAGGAACAATGTACTTCCCTCTAGCAAAGCAATTTTTCAGATGGTAATTACTAGTATAAAAATATGTCAGGAGGAAAACCTTAGGAACAAACTTTTAAGCTCTCATGAACACTCAAGTATAATTTACAGGCCTACAAAATTGATATGCTAATTTATATATCATTCTTATTTAGTCAAAGCAAATTCCCTGAGGATATCTACCAGGCATCAAATTGACTAAGCAAGTTCATTTTCCTACTCTGAGTTATATGTTTGAAAATAATAAAAACTATTTTTTTTTATTTAAATGCTCCGTAATACATATCCCTTACTCCAACCCCTGGAGTTCAAACTAAGGAGGTTTAACTATATGAAACAGTTAATTCTGTTCTTCTCTGATATAGGTCAGTGACTTTCTAGAGCAGTAGAGGGAGTAATTCTTTTTAAAAAAAAGAAAGAAAAGAAAGAGAATTTACCAGAATTAGATTAGAACTACTAGCTCATGCCTCTTCTTGACAGATAATAAGAAAAGTTGAAATTCAGCAGCCTATGATCTTTTAGTCTTAGGCATCATCTTTTTGAGTTAATATATTTTTTTCTATAAAGCAGCAAAAATGGAAACTACAGGGTGTCCCAAAAGTCTTAGTGCAGTGTTAACCCTTAATAGTTTAAACCTGCACTAAAACTTTGGGACATGCTATATAATATATAGCATTCTTTTTGTCCCATAAATCAAATTCCATAAGAGTATGGTGCTAAGGAAACCAAGGTTGGGGCTCAGGAGGTTAAGTAAGGAATAGAATGTTAAGATTACTGATAGGAGACCTTAGTTCACAGTCCCCATCAGACACTTACCTAATGGTTGACCATTTGCAAATCATAACTTCTTGGAAACCAATTTCCTCATCTTTGAAAAAGAATTAATACTGTTACTTTCTTTGTGGCAAGAAAAGTGCTTTGCAGTGCTTAAAGTATTATTTAATTATAAGGAGTTATTCCACAAAGATTTATTAGGCATCTAGTAAGTATAGAAAAAGTGTTTTCAGCAAGGAGAGGGGAGAAAAATAACAAAGTTAAAACATGTTACATGCTTTTGGTGCTTACAGTCTACAAAGACAAACCCAGGTGATAAAAACAAAGAAAAAACATGGTAGGTGGAGTAGAGAAGAATGTTTTCCCCATAGTCATTCATAACACAGTTGTGCTTTTCCTCTCTAATGCACTCATATAATACTATGCAACTAAGTCTGGGACCAAAGGTTGTCAATAAATATGGACATACCATTTCCCCTTTGACTCTCAACTCTGCACACAAGTGGTCAAGAAATAAAAAGGTCAAAGGTTAGCAGTGCTCAGCATTTACTATGGGCAGAAGTACACTGATTCTTCAGTTCCTGAGAGGCATTACATCTGATACCTGGGAGATGCTACTAAGGAACCTGGGAGATGTCGATAGGAAGAACCAGACAGAGCTGCTTCGAATGGCTTGGGAAGAACCTAACTCTTCATTGTTGACATCTGGAGATTACAAAACCTTGAGTTAATTGCAAGTTGTGCTTCTGTTTGATAAAGGAATCCTTTACCACAATCTTGTAGCTTTGACCCTGTCAGTTTGCATGTGTAATGGATCTCTTCCCCTCCCCCTACCTTTGCCCCAATTACATAGGCACACGGGCTATCTGGAAATGTCTTGAAGGGTTGGGGTTGGGGGCAGAAACAAGCCATTCAAACCACTGATAGTGGTTTGGTAACATTAATTATCATATAGAAAAGAAAAATAGACTTTTTTACAAACCCCCCCCCCAGACACACAAATGTATGCATTTTAATAAGAATATCTAAATATTTATATCTATCTATATGTATGCATTACATATATAATGTTTTTTGTAAGAATACCTATATACATATGTTAACTTTATAATCCACAGTATGAGAGTGAGACATTGCAAGGTGAATTGGAATGGGTAGATAAATAGATTTCCAGTTATTTAATTTATGTTTTTGATTTTTTCTTATATCTTAATGGGGATAAACATTTAAGTTCCAGTATGACTTTTACTACTTGTTGGGAGTCTTAGGATGTGACATGCTCTGATTTCTAATGCCATCTTTTGGCCAAGAGCTGTGATTTAGCTGCAGATCCCCACAATAGTGTTTTCATGCTACCCAGAATTGAGCCAATTTCTTCTCCTCTTGACTTGTAATTCTGTGTTTCGTTATTGATTAATTGATCCTGTATTCCCCACGATCCCCAAATCCTCTTTATTTTTTACCTGAGTTTATAAAACCTATCTATAGGGCTCATCTTCATTTTCATTGTTTACCAGGATCTGTTATTGTTTATAGATTTTCTTTTCTTTGGGCATGAGTGAAAAGAATAGGGAATTGCTCCAATTTCACTTAGTTTAAATAGTTTTTCTTCATAAAAATAGTGTTATGGTCCTTTATACTTCATCCTTTGAACAAGAGCAATGAGGCTTTGAGCAGTGTTTTTTTTTTAATAGCTTCTTTTTCCATTGCATAAAAAACAAATCTACTAATTGAATAATTTGTAGTGTGTTTTTTTTTTTTCTTTAGCTCTAAAGCCAAATACTTTCTTAGTGTCCAAGACATTCAATATAAACCATTCTATGGGAGTCTTTTCATAATCCAATAAAAACAGAGCTTTCATTAGATTTTTGTCTCTGCTCTACTTGACTGTCTGGAATTATGAAAATGTTTTCTCTCTTATCATAAAATTTCTTAATATATACTCTTATTTCAACTGAGACCTAGGCAAACAGACTACTATGAAATAGGCATTTCCCTCTAACTATGCCATTAATTAAAAATGAATGATTTTCAAGTGAAGCTGAAATGTGGCTTCTCTTATCAAGGATTTCTACAACTAGCAAGAAACTTCTGGGCAACTAGGTGCAGTGCAGACATCACAGAAAACACATCTTTATGAGTTCAAATCCAGCCTCAGACACTTAATAGTTGCACCACCCTGAACAAGTCACTTAACCCTCGGTTTCTGCATCTGTTTGCCTCAGTTTCCACATCTATAAACTGAACTGGAGAAGTAAATGGCAAACCACTCCAGTATCTTTGCCAAGAAAATCCTAAATGGGGTCCCCAAGGGTGATATGACTGAACAAGTTGATCTACCCCAGAGCTTTCAAGTGAAGATAAGAAGATAATATAAAGAATTTCCTGTTTACTTACAACATATGCCATCCCTCAAATGTAGGGCATGGTGTTAAAGTTTATTCCAACACTAATTAAATTAAAGTTATAATTTAAAAACAGAAGTATGAAAGAGCTATATGTGCAGAGATTTGTCTTAACTAAGTGCACCCTATATTATTAACACAGGCAGCAGTTCCAAAAAATTACTTGGTGTGGAAAAAGTATACCATGTGAATAGTCTAACCTTTGGAGGATACAGTTTTTAATTAAATACTCAACCATATCTCATTGCCAAAGTGGTAGTGTTATGTTTTCGGGGGGGGGTGACAGGGTAGGAATTAATTAAGTTGATGTCAGTTAAATATTTTTATCTTAAATAGTGTAGCCAAGAATAATCATCTTAATATAAGATATTGATCCATCAACTTTTAGCTCCAGTTACCAGTCTTGTTCAATCATTTACTTATTTTAAAATATTATGTGAATAATTGCTTTCCCTTCATTAATCATTTTGTCATAGATTCTTACCTAATATCATTTCCCAGCCATTATGAAAGTCACAAAATGCCTTGTAGTACTGAGCATGTGTTATCTTCTCTTTTCACTGAGGGACATAAACAACAGAAAGACCTTCCCTATATTTAACTAGTTTATTGGTGAATGCTAACATTTCTCATTTTTAGTGAATTTCTGTATTGATTTTCTAATCAGGCATTGACCAATTCTTGCCATCATTTACTCTTTTCCTGCTCTTTTTCTATTGGGTTGGGGAGCATATACATGACAATTTCCTAAATAAAAGATCACTTACACATTAAAATAACTTCTACAAATTAATTGTCAAAGAAAGTTGCTTAAGAGTCTAAATGTGTTATTCAAAAACTCAGAAAACCTACTTGCTAAGCCAACTTACAAAAGAAAAGAGAAAAGATAGTGAATGTATACTTTAATGGTTTTTCACCAAAGGCATTGTTAATTACATAAAATGTAGACAGTAAGTACAGTAAATTTGGGGTTTTAATCAATGTCTCTACTTTGAGACTATGGGATATTTTTAGACCTAGGGGAATATTAAATTCAGTCTTTCAGTTTGAAGTTAATGGAAAAATCTAGGCAAACATTCTACATAGTGTATGGCTATGCAAGTTTGTTAATTGCACTCAAGTCAAGATTTTAAAGATCCTCAAAAATATTTGAAAAATTCAATCACGTGATTTAAAAAAAATGAACAACTATGGTTTTATAGCACTTTGAAATTAATATAACCATAAAACTGCTAGTCGTATACTGATAACAAATAACCTTTTTTTAATACAAAAGTTTTTTGGGGGGAAGAATTATTCAAACTGGAAAAAAAAGTACCTCACGATTTTAATTCTTTCATAAGTCAGGAAGATAATACATAATGGTAATTTCCTCTATTATATTATTTATAATTGAGTGTGCTAAATTTTGAATTTTGCTTTCTACAATGAGCAGATTATATATATATATATGTGTGTGTATGTGTGTGTGTGTGTGTGTGTGTGTGTGTGTATATATATATATATATATATATTTGTATCTTGCTTTGAGTAAAGAAAGACATACTTGTGTTTGCTAAATCGACACATTGTAGCCACCCAGTGGAAATGTTCAAGTTTAGCAACGGCAATCTTGGCATTTCTATGGATAAAACAGTAATTACCTGGTCTGTCATTTTCATTAGCCTTTTTCCTTTTCATTTTACATGGAATTATGAACCAGTGTTAGCTTTAAGTAGTAAGTCAGAAATCAAATGCAAGGAATGAAAGAACAAGAAGATTGTGTGTGTGTGTGTGTATCTGTGTGTATTTTCTTTTTCCATTCAGTCAAAACCACTACCATCCAAGTATGACAAATGGAGATAATACAGAAACCTAGTTTTGTGCTAACTGCTTTCAGGAACTTAAAAGGAACATACAAGGTTAAATGACTTATAAGCATTCCCTGGAGTTAGGATCCAAGATCAGTATTACATCATAATATTATTCACCAGGCCCTCTGACATGTAACTTTTGTGCAAATATTGTCTCAATGTCTAGTAATGGGCTTATGTTTTCTATAATTATAAAATAGATTTAATAACAAAAATGCATATTGTGTTCAATGTTTGATTGCCTATTTAGAGCCCTAAACACAGTAAAGCAATATGCTAATGGAAAACATCCAATTTCAGATCTTTGTGATTGAAGTCAACATTGATTTTAAAGGTGATTTTATATGCAACATAGGCAATTTGCAAGCCCCATATTTATCATGAAGACTACCAGAATATGTAAATAATTTTAAATTTGTCTCATTAATTAGTATCCTGAATAATTTAAGGTAACATGGAATTTAACAACAACAACAACAACAACAAAGCTCAAGAATATCAGGCATATTTTGGAATATTAGATACATTAATTTATATCATTATTTATTAGAAAATTTCCCAGAAAAATGACATATTTCTAAGTAGCAGTTATTGGATCTGATCTATATGAGGCATTTAATGCATATATCATTCAAATCTGGGTTATCTCCTGAATTTTTCATATGTTTTGACTGAGAAGTTTACCTGGTAATGGTATTAATTATATTAACTTTATATTTTCTATATGGCTATGTGTAAAAGTATCTGTATGTTTAATTTGGCTATGAATAAACCTAGTCCCAGAATATGCTGAAAAACCTAAATTTGTTCATCATGACATGTTGCTTGGAGTGTCCCCTAGAGGTCATTGGGAAATTTCCTAGACACCTACACTTACATCTGCCTTCATGACATTTGCTGCTCTAGTTTCTACTAGAGGACTTAAAAGGAGAAGGGGAGGTATTAGCTTTATGATGTAGCAGTAATTCTTACTTTCACTTACTTTGACTGAAAATGTAAAAGTTTTAAAAAATGCATTAACAATGTATCTATCACTGGAAAGAATAAAACTCTGAGTTTTTCTTGATTTGGCCATGGAAAAGGATGTGCTGATTCCATCCGTATTAGAGGAGAGAATATGTGGAATATGTGTTTTTTCTTTAAATAGATTGTGTTCATCTCAAGTGATTTTAGAAATGGACTGAACAGATCACAGGCAATAAATACCTAGGTCAAATGCAGTACCATAGATTGAGGTTACCAATGAAATATATATTACATCACTCCATCAATGGATATTATCTGGCTTTATGGGTAACTGCTTCCTTCACTGCTCCTGGAGACTCATGAGTTTGCCTGATCAAGTCAAGTCATCCAGCATTTATAAAGCATCTATTTTGAATGTGCCAGCTAGCACCAGCACAACTATAGTGACCAAGTATCCATGATTCAGTCTTAGTATCTTCAAACCCAGTGTCCTTCAATCCGAACCCATAGTTCCTGGATGACTGAGACTCACGATCAGTATCCTGGATATTCCAGACTGGCTATCACTGCCTCTGATTCCCACGGAACCCAACTCTAGAAGGGGCTTCTGATTCCTTTGGGTCTCCACAACTAGAATATCCGTCAGGAGACTCGTTTGGTTTTGGAGGTAAAAGTTTCAAATGACTCACTTCCCTAATCTTGGATCCTGCAAAAATATAATTTCTTCTTCATTTTAATCCTCTTCTTTTCAACCATATTTTTTGCCATCTACAACAGTTGGATATGCATTCTTCAGAATCTGATTTGCCTCTGAGCTAATATTCTTGTTCTCCTGCAAAGTAGAGACTCTGATTGATTCCCCTGTGTTTAGTAGGTAGTTATAAAATATTGTCTTGGGGCAGCTAGGTGGCGCAGTGGATAAAGCACTGGCCCTGAAGTCAGGAGTACCTGAGTTCAAATCCGGCCTCAGACACTTAACACTTACTAGCTGTGTGACCCTGGGCAAATCACTTAACCCCAATTGCCTCACTAAAAAAAAACAAAAACAAAAACAAAAAATAAAATAAAATATTGTCTTTGCATAGCTTTGGCCCCTCTCTAGTGATACTTGATAAGTCACCACATTGCCAATTCTTTTCATACATTCTCCATCAGTCCATTATCTTTTCCCTACCCATTGTTGTTTGTCCATCATTCTGGAAGAGTAGCATGATGTCAGGAGGTGTTGTCATGACTTTCAGTGAATTAGATTTTAAGTTAAGCAGGGCTGTGCAAAGTCACCAGCCTCACTCTTTCCTCAAGAGCCATCTGGGTCCAGTGGAAAGATATACATCAGGATGATTGGAGATGGCCCCTGATGTTTTGAGGCAAACAGGGTAAGTGACTTACTTGCTCAGGATCACACAGCTAGTAGAGTCACTTGTCTGAGGTCAGATTTGAACTCAAGTGCTCCTGATTCCAGGACCAGTGCTCTATCTACTGCACTACCCAGCTGCTTCTCTTTCCCCAAACTACCCACTCTTAGACACTAAGGCTCCTTTTAAGGAGAGCTCCATCCCCTGGTTGGAGTTTCTGATTTTAAAATTGAACATCATACCATCACTTGTTCTTCTCTGACTTTTTTTCTTCACAAAGGCCAAAAGTAGTTGGTCTCTCAGCTGAAATGTTCAGCTCAAGTTCATCCTAAGTCATGAGTCTCTATGTCTTTTCCAGCTTCTCAAACTCCAAAGCACAAATCAGTAAGCCAACATGATTCTTGCTCCAACAATAGTAGATATTAGATAATTAAATAAGCCTGTGGTTTCATTTTTGCTAACATTATATCTACACATTAGAATGGCCACATTTTCACTTGACTGAGTATACCTAGAACTTCCAATATTATGCAATTAAAGTGCTTGACTTATGGGTTGCCTTGAGGATGATAAGACATAGATTTTGATTCCCAGCAAAGTTAACAATATTTCCTTCAGTAGCTTGAATTCAAGGGCTCAGCTTTGGTCAGACAGGATTCCAGTAGGGAATCCATTTGCAGAGAAATATGTCTCTGTATAAGATTTGTGATTCCTGCTTGGGTATGCATGAGAGAACTGGGTGGAATGGTCTGTCATTGCTTATATTCTTCCTATTACATTCTGGAAAAGTCTATATATACAATCTCGAGAGTCTTGTTTGTCAATAGGCTTACTACCAGCTCATAGACCTAGAACAAGGGAGGTCCTCAAAGACATTCTTGTGCAAACCCATCATTCTACAGATGAGAAAACAGATGCTCAGGGATATTAAATAATTTGCCCAAAGTCACACAAGCAATAAGTATCAGAGGCAAAATTTGAATGCATGTGTTCTGACCCCACAGTTAGTATCTATTTCTTTTGGAAAGAATTTAATTCTTTCACTTATGACCAAGGCAGGGAAAATGAGCTAGGCAAAGCAGAACTTACATCCCATAACAAACAACACATTTTCTGGTGGAACTCATTTTACCCTGTTGGTAGGCCAGCACTTTTTATGTTGCTGACCACCTTCCCCCTTCTAAGAATATCACCATGGCTTTGGACATTCAGAGTCTTCAAAACTAGTGTATGCTAATCTGATTGATGACTAGTGTTGTGAACGTTGGTTAAAATATGTCAGTGGTCACTTCTTCATACTTGAATTTGGGCTCTAAATGAAGTCTGTAAATTTATCAGTGACAGCTAACTTCAACATCAAGAGCTCCACTTTGGCATAATTGACCTCAGTGTCAGTGAGTCCTCTCTTGACAAACTGAATAGGTTTCTAGTGGACCTCACATTCCTTATCTAAAACTTCCCTCAGAGCTGATAGGCTGACATCAGTGTGTAATGTCAAGGGCCACATTGGTGACTCCATGAAACTGCTGATCATCCTTGAAGGCTTGTTACCTATCTCATCCCAATAATTTCCCAGTGCTACTTGGGGCTTCAGACTAGATTTCCCCTCTCTGCCCTTCTGCTCACTACTCTTCTTAACCATATACTCACATGTAAGTAGGAATAGAGGTGTTTATTTATCTATAACTGGACTATGCACATTAATAAATCATTACTGCCTTTTCTGAGACTGCATGTTCAGTGTTCTGAGAGACAAGTATCCTTAAATGGCTAATGTTAAAGTACCTGAAATTATATATTTTGTGAATTTATTCTTTTTATAATGCATAGTATACCTCCTCTCAGTAATACATTGTCTATATGTTCATACATACCAATTTATAGAAATATGTATATAAATATATACATATGTCTATGTATGTATTGTGTGTGTATATGCATACATAAATACACACAGGGATATATCACTTTATGTACTGCCAGATTGGCTTAATTTTAGTACAGGACTTGAGATGGAAAGACGTTTCAAATCTATCCTCTGACATTTAATAGCCAAGAGATCCTATGCAAGTAACTTAATTCCACACAACTTGCCAAGGTGTCTCTACTAAATCCATTATTCTGTATTTCTCTACTAAATAGGAAGGCTTGTTGAGGAGTTAGGAGACTCCTCATGTATGAAAAGAGATCCTTCCTATATGTCGAATTTTATATATCTAAGTACAGATATTTATAGTGAAAAGTTTATAAAATCAGAGGACAAGATTCCAATGAATCGTGTTAACTTGTATTGTTGTTGTTCAGTCATTTCAGTCAAGTTTGATTCTTTACCCACTTGGGGTTTTCTTTAGCAAAGATATTGGAGTGATTTAGTAGTTCCTTCTTCAGTTCATTTTACTGATGAGGAAACTGAGGCAAACAGGGTTAAGTGACTTCCCCAGGGTCACATAGCTAGTAAATGTCTGAGGTCAGATTTGAACTCAGGTCTTCCTGGCTCCAGGCCCAACTCTCTATCCACGGTGCCACCTACCTGCCCTGTTAGCTTACCTAATGCATATAAATAAAAAAGAAGAAATTGCAGGAAGCAAATAATTCTAAAAATATTTTTTCTAAAATAATTTAGAAAACATTTCCCAAAAAAATTATTGATGAAGATCACAGGTTTTTCATAAGAAAAGCTTTTCCACATTTAAGAAAAGCATGGAAATATTTATATAATTATAATATCTTGTCTTGAACATTTGACACATATTCCAGATCCCTTTTCCAGGAACTGACAGGGAGGACATAGGTTATTTTGTATACATGTGTGTGAATACATAGGGATTTTATGTTCATCAGTGACCTTATTGTTTTATTTATGTGTGTTTATTTCTGTCCCTTTTGAAAAAAAAATTAATTTTGGCTAACAATCACAAATCAATTCATCAATGATTAGGGAAGTATTTTCTACTCCTTACTCTTCATCCCTAATGTTGCACTCTGTTCCATGAAATAATTGGTGGGCCCTGTATCTTGAGCTCCTGGCAGATAGTTAATACAGTTACCTTGCATATGATTTACATCATTAGTCTGCTGATATTTCTGAAAGGAAGAATTTTCCCAAAAACATGTCAGATATTGATATGACAGGTATTTGGTCCTTACTGGTTTATCTCTATAGAAGATATCTTGCTGGCCATAGGAGAAAATGCAACTTTTCAAGCATACATGAACTTTGATACCTTATCCTCCATACATTTACATGACTATCTCTATTCTCTTTGGAGAGAATATCTTAATTTGTGGACAGACAAAGTTTCCCTTATAAGCACCGTATGCATATGGAGAATAGTTAAATTCTTTTATTTTTTGCCATTATTTGAAAGGTGGGTTTAAGCTACCTGTTGTTCAACTCTGACCCCAATCTAAGAAACTATGAATTTATCTCTGAATTCCTCACAGCTCAAATACATGATGTTGGTTCTGATTCTATCCATTGCATTTATTTTACTGCTTCTTATACTGGAGGGTGAGTTGGATAAAAGGGGCCATCCCAGGGAGCACAGACATGGAGCTCTCCTGGAATCTTCTGGGGACTTAAGAGAGATGAAGGAATTAATCAGCCTTTGATCTCATTAGAGCTAATGAACTGCCTGACTACCACAGCCCAAGAAGGGCTGGCTGTTTTAGTATAAGATGGCAAAATCAGATTGTCTTCCCAACTCATGGACAGGGGCATGGGGAGCAGTAACTGCATCCATTAGAGATTTGACTCTTTCTCTAACCTCTAGGTGGAATCTTGTAATTCAGATTTCCAATAAGAAATGGAAATGGATTGGCTTTTCTCCAGCCTGGGAACGGGCAGATATCATCCATGTCATATCTAGTGAAGAGGACTCAGCTAGGAAATTTTACCCCCAGGCCTTTAGCTATACTTTTTTGCCTTTTTTAAATGTTTTTTTTTTCCTGATCTCAAAAAAATAAGTATCTATCCCAAGAGGAACATGTCCAGGTTTGGAGGTAGCCTTTGTGATTTTGAGGTATGGAGGTGCTTAGTCCGTTCAAGGTGTATGGCATCGAGGATGAGAGTCCCCTGGCAGCTACTCCAGTGATCTTGGAGAGTACAGTCACCAGCAAAAGGATTGGCCCAAGAATGGCTGTTTTAGAATAGATGTGTGCTAGAAGGTTTGGGGGACAATGTGTGGAAATGTGAAATTCCTAATCAGTATTTCCACAAACACCATTAGATTTAGATGGCTTTGAGCATCAGACTAATTGATGTCTATAATGGTAGTCAGCATTGTTATTTGTTGAAAGCCTTGCTTTCAATAGGTTCTTTGAGATTTTTCATTGTAACCTTGTGTGTGTGTGTGTGTGTGTGTGTGTGTAAGAAATAAATACCTTTCTCATACCTGTTTTCTTATTATACATGGTGTATTTTTGTCTTGTCTATTATACATGGAGTACCTATTATATATGGAGTATCTCTGCCTTTTGAGGAAACCATGCACTTGAGGCTAAGCGATAAATTATTTTCCCCAGGATGCAGGGGTTGGGTTTAACACATTTAAAACTGTATGAGAAAATGGACTTCCTTCCAGTACACCCTCCCAGATTTTTTTAGAGGCCAGACTGTCCTCAAGACTGAGTCCCCTCCTGAAAATAACATCTGTATAGAGAAGTAAAAGGGCCCCTTAGGAAGATGGAGTACCTCATCCCTTTAGACTCAACAGTGGTTCTTCGACTCGTGTGTGCGCGCGTGTTTGTTTGTTTGTTTTAATGAGGGCATTGAGTCTTTTTTTTAATGTTGGTTAATGGAAAACAATTGAGAATTTAGTCAGAATATAGAAAATAATTACCTTCTTTTTTCTTCTTCTTCTTTTTTTGCGGGGCAATGAGGGTTAAGTGACTTGCCCAGGGCCACACAGCTAGTAAGTATCAAGTGTTTGAGGCCGGATTTGAACTCAGGTATTTCTGAATCCAGGGCTGGTGCTTTATCCACTGCGCCACCTAGCTGCCCCCGAAAATAATTACCTTCTTTTAAAAAATTTAGCTGTGAGATCATACAATACATGTAATTGTATTTTATCCTACATGATTACCAATAATATATATTTTGTATATCCTTAGTTCACATAACACAATATGGTAGATGAGAATAAGATCTTAATTTTAAGTGGAATTTTTGACTTATGTCCAAAGGCAGGAAAGCTCTTACTTCTCCCCCTGAGTTAATAATACTCCCCCAGTTCAGCCAAAAGAGAGGCCAAGAAGCAGCCTAGGATAAACAAGACATTTTAGGTTTCAGAAAACTCATAACAGTTTGCTCAGCTAGTATACCATACAGGTATTATTCATATTTGAATTGAGTTATTTTCATTACAAATTTTAAAAAAACAACAACTCGCTAGTGCTTTGCTTCAAAAAGAATCATTTCAACTGCACCTCAAAACATTTTACAATTCCAGGACTAAATCTTGCAAAGGGATTTTGCCTGTTTAATGCTGAATTAAAGTTATTAAGTGGGCCTTAAAGATAACAGCAGATTCCAGAGTCTGAGGGGTTTGTTTTGTATTCAGTGACAGTCACTAAATCAAGGGAAGGAATGTTCCAACAGCACACTTGAGGAAAAGTGATTTTCATAGAAAGGAGCCATTCCTGCTAATAGCCAGTAACTATGGATAACCCCACTGACATTAAAAGTCCATTAGCTAAGCCCAGTTTAAACAGCAGCTGATGCAGTGTCAGCTAAATGGACACTGGAATTCTTTCATGTAATGTAGCAAGGGCAATTCTGTGATTTTCCCCCCCTAAAACTATGTACATTAAGGAAAGCAAATGTCATCTGATAGTAGCAGTTAGGTTCCTGCTAAACAAGCATAGATTTATAATAAAACTCATATAACAATTTGTATAACAACAAGATCGAAAAGGAAAACTTTTGAGGTTTTATTCATGGAAGAAGTTAAATATGCTCACGTGTTTCAGAGAACAATAACTTCTATGAAAGTCCATTTTGTGTTGCACGATATATTAAGTGCCTGTTTGGTGTAAATCCCTATGCTTGTGGTTGAAGATAGAAAGCCAAATGAAAGAGTCCCTGCCCTCAGGGGATTGATATTCCTCCAAGGAGAATGTGATATGTATACAAGTAAATTAATATGAAATATGGACAAAAAGTGACTTTAAGATGCAGAAATCAATGCCAAACAAGAGGATCAAGAAAAGTCTCATATAGGAGGAGAACATATAAAGTCTGCTTTGAAGGAAGCTAAGCAGATGGACCTGAGAAGGGCATGCATCAAAAATGTGGGTGACCAGCTGGGCAAAGGCACAGAAGTGAGAAATGGAATCTGGTATATAAGAAAGGATTTGCAGGTCAGTTGGACTGGAATGGAGAATGAATGACAGGAAATTAGAGGAAATTAGACTGAAAAGGTAGACGGGAAATACATTGTGGAGGGCTTTCCAAGAGATGATTTAAAACCATAAAGGTTGCTAAATCACTGCCTATGGAATTCAGTAGTTTTTCATTTGTAAAACTATCATAAATTTCCTTCCATGGATATATGTGTATGTATGTATGAGACATAGGACTCACTATGGGTAAAGTTTTTATAAATAAATTGATATGTTCTGCCTCAGATATTTCTGAAAGTAATGATGTATTAGAATTAAAACGAAGCATAATACAAATGTGAAATTTTGCATTTTCTCCCCCCAAAAGTCCTATCAAAGGAAATTTTAAGGCATTAAAATATTTTCTACTATCAATCTTAGAATCTTACTGAGTGTGGTTTGATCTCTAAATGTTACTGGCACTTGGCATCTTTTATAAATTATTTTTAAGCATCGTATGAAAAAAGATATTGTTCTACATCTATGATGCCTTTGTGGTAAACAGACAGAGGCTTGTTGAGTTAGCCCATGTGAGATCAGAGAACAGGGTAGTAAGTCATTAATCAGTTACTGTCATCTCCACGACTACTGTGAAGTGTTGCAATCACCTCCCCCTGCCTTCCCTTTTCTGTTATCCATCCATTAGTGAAACCCTGTACAAGTAACAAGTGGGGTGTTCCCTTCTTATGTATACAACCTGAGTAAGTGTTGTGGAAAAGTATCTCAAAGAGATTCATAATGGAAACAAACACCCTTCCTTACCCTGAAGTTTGTCTCTTTAGGGCTCGGGGGTACTTCATTCAGTTCCCTTATATCAAGTTATTGCTTTTTAAAACTTATATAGCATTTAAATTACATTTTTTTTGTCATTGGGTATACAGTTCTTTTTTTTCTTTGAAAAGGAGTATTTAAATATAATGAGTAGTTGCCCCATGGTAGAAATAGTTCTGTTTAGTGTTCACAGATTTTCACATGCAAATGTCAAAAGAAATCAAGCCATGTTAAGGATCCACGAGGTGATTTTTCTTGCAGCTCAACCAAATGTCTTGTGTAGACTCTTGTCTTTAATGAATAATAAGCTCTCATGGATATAGTTCATACAATTATGTTACCAAACATATGAATAATCTGGTCCCTCTTACATGTAACTCAAACATTAATAACAGATGAAAATATGTCTCGGTTCAATCAGTGAGCTTTGATTCTCAGCTCTGAACCCACGTTAGCATTTGGAGTCTAAAACATGAGTTGAAAGTGACTTTTTCCATATGTTTTTCCTTTTCTGTTGCACAACACTTAATTTTATTGGAAGATGAAAAGGGAAGATCATTGTATGCAGTCACACAATAAATTTGTACATATTTATGAACTGGGAAAATTATGGAATTGAATTATGCTGGTGCTAACAAGAGTATGCTGGACAGATGAGAGCTGGATAACCGCAGCTTTATTGTCCTTAAAAACTTTTAGGATAAACTTCTCTAAAGCCTTTTCCAAAACCTTTCCAACCTCTGACTTTTTCTTTTCGCTAAGCACTTAAAAAAAGTGGGAGAAGATTCTTATTTCCCTGAAAATATACCATGAATGCAAAAGCAAAACTGATTTTGACCTTAATTTTGGTTTCTATATTTGTAAAGCTTGAAAAGGTTTCCAGAAAAGTATGCTTTAGGAATACTGACTTTTTAATGTAATGACTGTCAGAAGGAAAGTTTTATTGAAGTTACTCTTTATAGTCCTTAAAAAGAAGGAAAGGTTTAGAAATTTTCTTTATTAACAACTATCCTTGCATCTTGTATGCCATTTTTATTTGTGCACATGCACAACTGTGTGCTCATTGATTTCTATTGGATATGAGATGCTATGAAAAATGTCCTGATTGAGAAATCTAACCATTCTCAGTTGCTCCAAAACTGTGACTGGGGAGCAGTTGCACCGCTTTATTTCAGGTAGAATTCTGCCCATTACTACCCTTTGTCTCCCAGGTTTCTTGCTTGAGGTTGCCAAGTGATGGCTGCCTAGGTACTAAGGAAATGCCATGTTAATTTACAAGAAATGAACTATTTTTTAAAAGTCCCTCAATCGTTTGTAAGAGTAATTTCTCCTTATTTATGTTGATTTGTGGACATTGTACCATTCCACATGTTAAAATTACATTCATGATTTGCTAGAGATTTCTTTGTATTTGGTACATTTGTAATACAGAGGAAGTCTTCACAAATTAAGAATATTCCTATTATTCCAGTGCACTGTAGTGGCAAAATTATGCTATCTTAACTCGTTGCAGACTTTTTGTCAGTTTCTTAAAGAAAAATATAAATAGGTAAACCATAAATTTATAGGGTTTTTTTATGATTTTGATGATCACTAGAGGGAATAGTGGGACCAAGGGGTGGTATGTTTAGGACAGAGGAGAGCTGAGAATGTCTGTAGGCAGAGGGGAAGGAGCAATTAGAGAGTGAATGATTAAATGAAAGGAAGAAGAAATCATCCATGGAGTAAGGCCCTGGAAGTGATAAAAGGGGATAGGCTCAAAGGAACAGGTAAGAGTTATAATACTAAAGATTTGGTGAATATTAACACCACATTAAGTCACAAACAATTTAAATGTATGTGGTAACTTTTTGAATTTCTGCAAAATTTAGTTCAGTATTAAATTATAAAGATTTAGATTTTTTCTTCCATCTATACCAGATTTCTCAATACATTATAGGTAAGACAAAACATCAAAGAAGATTTATATATCTGCATATGTTTGTATATGAGTACATGTATTATATATGTTATATAGTTATAATGATACAATCTTAAAACAGCAGAGAACAATCAACAAATATATTCACGGAGTTTCCGTTTAATTTTTTTCAAATGTAAATTTTAAATAAAAATATTGGTTCATTCCAAAGTATTATTACATCAAAAAGATTTATAAATCTTGATTTCCTGGTATGAAAATGTAAGACATAAATTTCCTAATCAAAGAAGAAGTTGTTAAATGTACCAATATGAGCACTTATGAGATGATGCCATAAATAGAAATGCAATTAAATGAATAACTCTCTTTCCTTTCATAGACTTTAATTGGCATTTAGGATGTGTCTTAACTTTGTAGGTATACATACATCCATGCATATGTGAATGTGTATACTCAAATAGATGTTATTTAAAGCAAACATCTAGAGAAAGAGAAAGGGGAATCTCTCATATCACAGTTCCAATTTTTTGGTCTGCCTTTGAGGTGAATTTAAGGGGGGAAAGAAACATTTAACTACTGGTATATAAGGTTTAAGTATGCTTAAACAGAAGTAAATAAACAAAAATATTCAGTTAGGAGGTATTTGCATGGGGTGTTCTCCTACTGTCAGAGTAGACCCACTCTTACTGACCCTAGCTTTGTGTATCTTATTTTTTTAAAATATGTATTAACAATTTTGTATATGCCATCCTTGCCTGTTATGTTATGTTATGTTATGGACGGTTATGTTGCTCCATTTAAATCCAGAAGAAAAAGTATCTCTGAATATTAATAAACTTATTAATTAGCAAACTAAAGTTAAGAGATGGGAAAACATCTGTTACAGAAGGTCCTAAAGCAGTCAAGGAGGGCTCAAGGATGATCCTGTGTCCATATCAAGATGGTGAAGTCAATGATGATTGCCCTTGAGAATTATTTTCTACATTTTCTGTATCTTAGGGAACTACCAAATTGGCCCTTGGAATTGTGATACTTTTGTGATTATGTGCACATCATAAAATTTATTTTTCTCCTTAACTTTTTCCAGGAAGAAAAAATGATCTGCTATAGGGAACATTCCACTTTAAAAGAGAGATAAATAAGAATCCTGGAATTTACAGTGTGGTTTGGCCCCTATACAATTATGAAAAATCTTCTCTTATCTTTACAAGATCTTGTCCCATTTAAAAGAACCAGCAGAAGCAACTTAGAATGTTTTAATGACTTAGTAACCCTCCTAATTTGGCGTTTTATGCTTTAAAGAGCATTTGGTCAGTAATATTTTTCTTTGAAGATTTAAGAGGGAAAAAATAAAACCTTACAATGAGCTCCAAACAATAAAAGAAAGATGCTATGTAGCTCTAATCCTTTCTTCCAGATTTTTGGCTGATTATTTTCTGGAAAACAAATAATTCCTGTTTTTGTTTTAAAATTCAAAGTGTTTTGGAAATGTCTACTCTGTAATCACAAGGATGTTTATTTGACATCAGTCTTTAAAAGGTACTGACTATAGACGTCACAACATTGAATTAGCAGATTAGCAGCTCTTAAGTATGTCTGGGAAATCTTGTTTATCCCTAGGACCTTTTCAAGGGGACAATCAGGTTACAATGATTTTCAGAATAATAATATGATTTCATAATAATATGAATATATTTTAATACATACTTTAATTAATCTATATATTGATATATCAATAGATATATCTATATCAATAGATATAACCTACATAAACATCGGAGTCCCAATGCCATAAAGTTTGAGAACTACTGGAAATAGTTCTAGAAGTAAAGGCAGGGCAGCTAGATGGCACAGTGGATAAAGCACCAGCCCTGGATTCAGGAGTACCTGAGTTCAAATCTGGCCTCAGACACTTAACACTTACTAGCTATGTGACCCTGGGCAAGTCACTTAACCCCAATTGCCTCACCAAAAAAAAAAATCAACTCAAGTGGTCTTTGGTGGCTTAGATCTTATTGTCTCTCATCAATATTGGCCACTCCAAAACTGTACAAAATCAGAAAAACACAAGTTCTGCAGATATGATGTCAGTGCAATGGCATGATCTCAGTGGAATTCTGCCATTTGTGAACATTGAGTCAAAAATGATCATTAGCTAGGATCACTGGAGCATATGAGCATAATTTAGAGCTAAAAGGGAACTTACAAGAGGGTATGAAATCAAGTTAGAAATCTTGTTACCAAAATGTCCTTTGTAACAATATTTCAAATGTCTAGTTCTTCTAATTTCCCCTAGCCCAAAGTAAGCCGGTCACTTTTGAGGGAAAATGATGACAAGAACACTCTATTTCTGAATACAGATTATATATCCTCTTGTTTGTGTACTATTGCCTTCTCTGTAATTGTCTACTGTCTGGAATTTGTTGGTAAGGACAAACGCATTATCTTTGGTTTGAAAATGTTTTTCTTCAGACTGGGAAATAGCATGTCAACCTAAGCATTATTTAATTAAATATTCACTTAGCCATTCATAAGGTAACTGAAATGTGTTCTGGATTATGTTGTATTAGCCAACAAAGAAGAAATGTTGAAGTAAATGCTTCTTTCTCTTAAGACTTCACTAAACACAAAGCTAACTTGTCCTGCATAATTACCCAGGGAGTTGTGCAGTGGGCTTTTACTGGTAGTTGTTTGTAATCAAGCAGACTGAATCTTGACTTGACATAAAACAGGGGAAGTGGTTAGGAGACAGGCCTGTAATTAACAGCAGCAGGTGTCCATGATGGAAGGCCAGGAAGATGTAGGAAGAGGCAAATGTTACTTTAGTAAAGGCTTCAAGATTGTCAGGCCAGACCAAAAGACAGCTACTGAATAGAAACAGGGTAGATGGAAGGCATACTTCTTTGGAAATCAAATGAAAATGGTCCAAATTCCTGCAAGCCCAAAGACTGTTTCTTGATGCAATGAACACGAATGACTAGAGATGCACTTAAAAGCCCACCAAGTATTATATTAATATTTTCCTTAAAAGTTTCACCATTTACAAAAATTAAGCTATCACAATATTGTGTAAGTTTACTTAAAGATAAACTACCATCCATTTTTACCACATCTTACCCTATTTTATTTTAAATAGCTAATTCACAGGGATAATGGCAAAAGCAGGAAGCCTAGGTTAAACTGTCACATTTAATAAAGAAAATATTTCAATTGGTATGAAATAATAAAAATGTAAGCTCCATTAATTTTAAAATAAAAATAAAATATAATTAAGTTTAATTATAAAAGCATGTTAAATTTAATTTATAATTAGATAATTTATTGAATAGGAGTCATTTTTTGTTTTGGCGGAGTTTGGGGGTTTTTTTGGGGGGGGTTGGGTTTTTTTGCAGGGCAATGAGGGTTAAGTGACTTGCCCAGAATCACACAATAAATGTCAAGTGTCTGAGGTCACATTTGAACTCAGATCCTCCTGAATCCAGGGTCGGTGCTTTTCCACTGTGCCACCTAGCTGCCCCAATGGGATTCATTTTGATAATATACAAAGTTTCCAATTTTCTCAAGAAAAATAAATTTTAGCTTCATCCTTTCTATGATTCTAGCTAATTGATTTATTATAGGAACAATGTCACTTTTCATGTGGACAGTCTCTTATGCACATTTCAAAAATTGATTGCCATTATAATGAATGAGATGAGGTGTGTAATGAACTTATAATCGCTAATGGTGATTTCACCACAGCACAGAGCTCCTGATGAAACACTATTTCTAAGCAATGAAAATCTGCCCCCATTCTCCAACTTAGTCTTGAAGAGTTGCTTAGGTGACTTGCCCAATCATATAGCCAGTATAAGGCTTGAAACCAGCTTCTTATATTCTGAGGGCAAGATCTCTGTCCATTATGCCATTATTGATTCCTAACTAGTGAAAATCAAAATATGTTATTAAGGGTTTTAAAAAAATATACATTAACATTTTTACCTTTGAAATGATAATACCATCAAAGAATTATCCATCAACAAAGAATTTGTAATAGTTATTGATTTCCCCTGTATATTAACACAAAAGAAAATATAATTATTCTATTTTACATGGCCTCAAGTGAAACCCACAGAAACAACATGAATAAACAGATAGTCTTAGAAGGATTTACAATGCTTTCGATGGGAGGCGAAAACCCCCTCAAAAGATTTATTTTTGTTGTAGTCATGTTGTGGGACTAAGTAGACTTCATGAAATTGAATACCTCTTTATGGAGAACAATTCTAATAGAGCTGCATGCATTCCCAAATGTGCTGAGCAGATTTTTTTTTTTGGTGGGGGGAGGTGACTGGGAAGATATTTTGTTTTCCTGCCTTATGCTAACTACATATTTATCACTATGGAAACAAAGAGAGGTCAGTCGTTCTCTGTTTCTGCCAGAAGCACCATCTCTCCCAGTAGTTATAACTACAACTTTTTACCCCGTGTAAAAGGAAGATTGCAGAATTATTATAAAAATTTACCAAAAATAGACCAGGTCTCAAATAGTTGAAAGAAAAGATCCATCTACCTAAATTAAAATGAACTCTAGTCATGCTTAGTGTATTATTCAAAAACAACTTATTCCCAACAAATTTAAGAAAAGAGAGCCTCAGGCCATGTCCAAAGACAATATCAAAAATGGAAAGCTTCTTCAAAGCTCATCTGGAAATAGATGGCAATCAAATAAGAATAATATTTTCAGGAATTTGGGTTTGGAATCTTTATTTTAAGGTAATATACTGTGCTTGTTCTAGCCTATAGAGTAAATTACACACAAACACCCCACACCCCCACAAAGTATTACCAATCAATTAATTACAAGTATTTATTAAGCACCTACTATCTACCAGACAGTGCCAAGCATTATATATATATATATATATATATATATATATGAATATGAAAAGGAGCCCATCCTTACCCTCAGGGACTTTACTTTCTACTGCAGGTATACAGCATGTCCACAGATAAATAAATAGAGGATATATTATAAAGTGTACATTGTTTTAGAAGTTCTACCAACAACTTTTTGAATCAAGAAAGGTGTCTTGAAGGAGGTGGCACTCAAATTGAGCCTTGATGGGAAATAGGAGTTTCAATAAACAGGAAAAGAAAAGAGACCATTTTGAGCAAAGGAAGGCAAGAAAGAGATTGAATGTTGGGTACAAAAAACAACAAATAGTTTAGTATGGCAGGGGCAGAAATTATGTATGAATTTCCCGAAGGGTAGACCAAAGCCAAATTAGGGAGGGCTTTAAAACCCAAACAGAGGTGTTTATGTTGCATTTTAAAGACAATGAGTCTAACATATAATGAAGGCATTTTAATTTTTAAATCACCATAAATCTATTTTATCTTCTTCCAACTCCCTACCACATTAAAAGAAAAAGAACTATTTTTGCAAGAAATTTGCATAGTTAAGCAAAACAAATTCTCCCAGTGACTGAATACAAAAATTTATGTCTCATTGGATATATCCAAAATCTATCACCTCTATGTAATAGATAAAATGTTTTTATCAACTGGTCCTATGAAATTGTGGATTGTCATTACATCAATTATTGTTCTTATTGCTTTAAAAGTTGTATATTTGCCCAGAGTCATTATGTTTGCTTAATTTTTTCTCCTGGCTCTGCTCATGTCACTCTTCGTTAGTTTGTGAATCCTCAAAATTTCTCATATTTTAAGTATTGATATCATCATATGGATTTTTCTGGTTCTGCTTCCCTTCCCTCTGCATCAGTTCATATCAGTTTCCTTGTCATTTTTGAAATCATCTATTTTTTTCATATACAGCACACTAGCACTCCATTGTAATATATCACCAATTATTGGACACCCCCTTTGTTGTCAGGGGTTTTGTCACAAGAGAAAGAGCTACTATAAATATTTTTATACATAGCAGGTCTTTTCCTCTCTCCTTGGGTTCTTTGGGATAGAGCCCTAGCTATAGTATATCTGAGTCAAAGGGCACAAATTACTTTCCATTGACTGTACCCATTTTTAAATTCACCAATGATACATCAATCTGTTTTTCCATAGCATCTCCAACATTGATCATTTTCCTTTTTTTTATCTTTGCCAGAGTTTTCATAAGAAGGAAAACTGATCATTAACTTTGACAATAAATTATTTCTAGCTTACTTTTTTTACATATACATACATATGTGTGTTATATTATTGCATGTAATCTCCTTTTAAAAAATTGAGCTCTGAATGTCAATATCTACCATTTTCTCATCACCTGCAGATATTGAGGAGAGCTTTAAAACAAATGCCTATAAAAGATTCTTTTCTATAAGAAAGGACATTTTGTGCATTTAAATTCTCTTCACATAAAGACTCTACTTATGTTTGGCTATCAGGACAAAATTTTGTGTCATTATTGCAAATATATTTAGTACCACCATGTTTTGTTGGGGCAAGATTCCTTTTTAAATCGATACTAGCTGTTATTAACTTTTGTTTTATCTTTCAGTAGTTTCAGTCATGGTCAACTCTTTATGACCCTATCTTCAGTTTTCTTGGCAAAGATACTGAGTGGTTTGTGGTTTTCTTTTCCAGCTCATTTTACAAATGAGGAAGCTGAAACACATAACTAGAAAGTGTTTGAGGCCAGATTTGAACTCAGGTCATCCTGACTTCAGGCCCAGTGCTCCACTGTACCACCCAGCTGCCCCTAACTGCACAAATGCTGAAGTGAGGTCATACTAACCTAACATATCTGAACAGGTTGCATTCCCTATAATGATACTGGTTGGGTCCTTGCTGCTCAGTTTAAGCCTTCACAGATGCTCAAATCTGCAAGTGCTTATTGAGAAGCTTTTCTATTTTGTTCTGGAGGCTTTGTGGAAGTCCAAGATACAGTCCTTGCCTTCGATGAGCTTATGTTTCCCACATGAAAATAGACCTAATCCATAGGAAACAGGTAGTAATACTTAATGGTGAATGAGTAAGTATCTAAAGGAGGGACATAGCAAATAAATGCTACATAATTTAGAGAAATGGGGATAGCCCCAGGGCCTAAAGTATGATCTTTCAGTCTCCCTTGTAAAAGTTATCCTCATTTTAACTGGCCAGGCTACTAGAAAGCCTTTATTATAGCAATTCAAGAGACTATTCCCTCCTTGCCTCTTTCTCCTACTTTTCTGCTTCAGCTTTAATGGCATCTTTTCCTTAGTACTTCGTCTCTGCTAGAGCTCTCGTGTCAGCCTTGAAGTGCAGAGTAATGCTCAGTTATAGTATGTGATTTCTTAGAGATTTTCTCTGTTGACTCTACCCTCTGGAGAGAGAATGCAAAATGAGTTGTTTTATATACAGCTCTCTACTCTGTAGGTAAGCCACTGGAGGCTAGACATTACTGCATCTCCCAGGAACAGGCTCTGAATTTGTCAAGCTGAGTAAATCAGTCCTCTTTCTCCTCTGAGATAGTTTTATGATACTTGTTTGGATTTTGAGTAATGGTCACCTTGGCATTCTGATGTTTATGAAATGATGTCAGTGTTGGAAAGAGGAGGATTCCAAAGTATTGCAGTAGGTATTTTCCCCTTCTCCCTGAAAGATAGGTCTAGAAAACCCATTGCCTAGTTCTCCTTGGGTGGGAGAGTGAAGCTTAAGGGAGATGCTAAGTCAACTACAGAAGCCACTTGAATAGTTAAACTGAAATTCAGAACAGTCATTTTAAATGCATTATTTGTAGGTCCTTAAAGCATTATCCTTTAAGTTTCAGTATAGCAAATGTTTAAAGTAAAATGTCTTCAAATCTTGAAAGCATAATGGTAGGGAGTTTGAAAGGAAGAAGGAATTTTATACTCATAAAATACTTATTTCCTGCAGCTAAGCTTTAAAGTTAACCTTTCCTTTGACTTGATGGTATTTGGGGGGAGTTAAGAGGAGGCAGCGGAAGACAATTTAAGAAGCTATGATATTTGACAATTTTAGAAATTTAAATGGTAAAGAAGTCTAAAGTACGTGGGAAAACTTTTTTAAACATCAGCATTTTAAAAATGTCTTCACAAAGTACTAAATGTATTTTGGGTTAAAGTACAAAGTTCCTCCTATTCAAAACAAAATCTTCACAAGTTCATACAGCATATCTTTGTGTTTCTTCATCTGCCATATTTATTCCATTAGTCTTTGCAAACTGTATTGTTAACTGAACCCTATTTAGTTAGTACTTGGAACCCAGTTGTAAAATCGTTTATCATCTTTAGTTACTGAAATCATTAGGCTTGACATTGACCAAGTTAGAGAAGTAGGTATGGGTTTGATGTTCTCATTTTGTTTCTCCTGAGTTTTTGTTTTCTGCACAATGACCTTTATTATGCTGCTTA
Source organism: Dromiciops gliroides (assembly GCF_019393635.1). NCBI lineage: Eukaryota > Metazoa > Chordata > Mammalia > Microbiotheria > Microbiotheriidae > Dromiciops > Dromiciops gliroides. Next base: position 239,428,853 of record NC_057866.1, on the reverse strand, counting down.
ATTTATTATGAATTTTCAAAATGCAGAGGAAATCAAAGCTGATGTAAAAGTTTCTCCTCTGAGGAGAACTTCTACTCTGACTGAAATTGGCCCTGGAAATTGTAATACTATAAAATGTATCTTTAAAAGCCTTTTTGTTCCTTTGCTAATCCATTTTCTTTTTACAGAGTCATGTTTTAACCCTCAGGTATTTTGACTCCAGTAGGACTAGTTCAACAATTTGCCTTTCTATACTTAATATTGCTTCTTACTGTTGGTCGTGAAATAACTTTTATGCATTCAATAGTTCTCTAAAGTAGTGTGTGGTACTAACCACCAACAGGATAAGTTTTTAAGTTTTGAGAATTTGATTTCAATTTTAGGAATGGAAAATGGTGTATACATATATGTGTGTATATATAAACATTCATATATACATACACACAAAATATATGTGCATATATGCATATATATGTATAAATATATATACACATATATACATACATACATATATATATATATATATATATATACACAAATTTCTTGGCTGTTCGTTATGTTGTTACTTTTAATAGCTTGGGCTTTAATTTGGTGTTTAACATACAAACTAAAGCTACATAAAAGCTGATCTCTGAAAATAACAAATTTTCATTTTTAACATTAAAAATGACTTGAAGGGGCAGCTAGGTGGCGCAGTGGATAGAACACTGGCCCTGGAGTCAGGAGGACCTGAGTTCAAATCTGACCTCAGACACTTAACACTTGGCTGTGTGACCCTGGGCAAGTCACTTAACCCCAATTGCCTCAAAAAAAAAAAAAGACTTGAAGAGGAAAAGACCTTGAAGAACATGTAGTACAGCCATTTCATTTTTCTGACTAGGAAAGGGAGGAGAGATTAGAGAGTTAAATGGCTTGCTGATGTAACATAGCTAGTTAGTGGAAGAAGAGGATTTGGATCATTCATGTCTTCTGATTCTTATTTCAGCACTCTGGTGTTTACTTGGCAAAAAGACAATTTTCCTAACTCTTTAAACGCTTCTTTTAAAAAGTCTTTTTTTTTTTATTCAGATGTGCTTATTGACATGTGTAACAACTGGAATGACGCTACCTGCTGGAGACTTACTGTAGAAAAGCTCCGCCATGAAAGGAAGGTCTTTGAGGGCAAGACCATGCGTCTTTTCTTTGGCGTAAGGAAGTGACGTTTGCTGGTGGGAGGAGGAAGGGGGAGCTGGGCACTCTGTCTCTTTCCTTTTGACTCTGGTGGAGAACGGAGCTAGAAATGTGCTCTCCCTTTAACAGATAGATGAATGTAGGCCTTTCTCTCTCTCTTTACCAAATTCTTATTCTCCTTAATAAATGCTTAAAAGCCTAACTCTTGCTAAAGCTTCTAATTTATTGGCGACTACTCATTAGATATTTTAGACAGACTAGCTAGAATTTTAGCCTTTAACACATGTTATCTGAATTCATCTTGATCAAAGGAAGTTTACATATATATATATATATATATATATATATATATGCATGTGTGTATGTGCACATGTATATGTATGTATTTGTGTATATATATATGTATGTATGTGTATTCCATGAATAGTAAATCTCTGTTGGTGGCATACTGTACACCAAAAATGTTCTCTTTGAGGCAGGGTGTTGTTACAGAAATAGTACTAGGCTTTTAGACTGGGTTTCATTCTCAGATACTAGACTCTCTAACTGTATGACCATGAACATGTCATAAGCTCTCTGACCTTCAGTTTCCCCATTTGCAAAATGAAAATAGTAACAATGTTAGTACCTATCACACAGAATTGTTGTGAGGAAAGTACTTTGCAAATCTAAGACTCTTCATGTCTTAATAGTGTTAATATTCAATCGTGATTCATTGACTCAAGTTTTTCTAGAATATCTAGAATATTTTCTAGAATGTTGGGATTTGAAAATAATGCCAAGATTGAAATCAAGGTAAATATAAGAAAAATGAAGACTAGGGTCTCAGGATTGGGTGATGGACTACCTTGTTTCTTTTCTTTTTTCTTAATAATATTATAATTTTCCAATTACATATAAAGATAGTTCTCAACATTCACTTTGTTAGATTGAGTTTCAAATTTTTCTCCCTTCTTCCCTTTCCTCCACCCTCCCAGAGATAGCAATTAATCTAATATAAGTTATACAGTACAACCATGGTAAACATATTTCCACATTAGTCATATTGTGAAAGAAGAACCAGAGCAAAAGGTAAAAACCACAAGGAAGGAAAAACAACAACAAACAAACAAAAAAAGTGAAAATATAGGCTTCAATCTGTATTTCAGACTTCATAGTTCTTTCTTTGGATGTGGAGAACATTTTCCATCATGAGTCATTTGGAATTGTCTTAAATCATTGCGTTGCTGAGAAGAGCTATATCTATCACAGTTGATCATCGCACAGTGTTGCTGTTACAGTGTTCAATGTTCTCAGTTCACTCAGTATCAGTCCACTTAAGTCTTTCCAGGTTTTTCTGAATTCATCCTGCTCATAATTTCTTATAACACAACAGTATTCCATTACGTTCATATATCACAACTTGTTTGGCCATTCCCTAATTGATAGGCATCCCCCCAATTTCTGATTCTTTGCCATCACAAAAAGAGCTGCTATAACTATTTTTGTACATGTGAGGTATTTTTCCCTTTTTTATGATCTCTTTGGGACCACCTTATTTCAAGGATATATTCTAAACTGGAGAGTTCTGTAATGTTGTTTTAATTCCTTGGCCTACCTAATATTCGGATCAAGGTTCCAAGAATGTTTAAATGAATCAAAAGCTCACTTAGCAAATTTAGGACATCAGAGGCAGGTTGTGCATTGTTACCTAAATGCCAACAGAGACCTATCCTTGGCAGTAATATCCCATTTTAGATGCTGGGATATGTTGAAAATATGTAAATTTGAGGAAAGAGAAAAAAAGGGAGGTAACAGACTGGAAATGAAAATGCTTCTGCCTTCAAAGAATGTTGATGTAATGCCAAGGTCTTTTGCAACAGTAATAATGATTATTTGTGAGTTTGACTTCTTTGCCTCAAAGCATTTAAACACAAATTTAAAAACTTTCTTTGTTAAAAAGAGAGATTTTTAAACCATAGGGTATCTTTTTAAATAAGAATATTTCCCCTATATAACAATATCATCTCCATAAAGTTTAATTTGTATATAGTCTTCCATATTTAATTTGAAGACATTTTTAGACTTATAACTTTTAAAATCATTAATTAGAATATTCTGAATTACTTATATACCTAGTTTATGGACGTGTTTGGGTTGTCGTAATTGGGATTGCTTAATTCTAAGAAAAAATTGTATTTCCATAGAACAATATTATATTTATGTGGAAGATACCTGAGTATTTATTGAATTGACAGATATGCAATCTTCCATAATAGTTTTAAGGCAGTAAGATTTCTATATGTATATTGGCCATCCCATCATGGAGCAATTTCTAGAAGATTTGAGTTTATATAAAATTAAGTTAAGCCAGAAATTAATTACTGTAAGGAGATGGATCATTTTCGTTCAGAAGAATGCACATTGATGACATTTATTTTCAGTATCCCATTCATTAAATTGAATTACACATTCTCTAACTGTCTTCATTTGTTCCCTCAGCAAAACCCAAGTGGGATAACAAGAACGAACAGAAAATTAGCCTTGTTCAATCCTATTCGTGTTCATTTGGCTGTTCCCCTTCATTCTGGGACAGTACGGATGAGTAAATTTGGAAAAAATGAGATTTTTCCTTTTACATTCCAAAGCCTATTCAGAATCCTCTTAATTTTTTAACCAAGACATTTCAGGAGTTTTTGAAGAGTAAATTCACTTTTCTCTGCATTATTGCAACAACTGTCTCTCCCTGGGCTCTGGTCTAGTTTAGAGTAGGAATGCCCATGTCAGAATGATTATCTCATAAGTGTAAAGAGTAGGAGACAATATTCAGATGATCAAAAAGGACCCTCACACATGACAGATTCCCAGGCGTAGTGCTTGGGAAATGGACTGACTTGGATATTGGTGAAGACTTAAATACTCATCCCAATAGAAGTATGTATTTTCATGTAAGTTTTAATTGTAGCACAAAGTGTTTAGTTACATTTTAGCCTTTTCTGGGGGGGGGTCATTTATTTATCTTTTGTATACAGAATATTGGGAGGAAACAGGAATGAAATGAAGCCAGATTTATAGAATTTCCCCCCCTTCAAATCAATGTAATGAACATTTTTTATGTTGTTGTTTTGTTTTGTTTTGTTTTTTGTGGGGCAATTGGAGTTAAGTGATTTGCCCAGGGTCACACAGCTAGTAAGTGTTAAGTGTCTGAGGCTAGATTTGAACTCAGGTACTCCTGACTCCAGGGCCAGTGCTCTATCCACTGTGCCATCTAGCTGTCCCGTGTAATGAACATTTATTAATCACCTAAGGCATCATGGATGATAGTTGGCTATCACCTTCATCCTCCTTTCTGTGGAATCCTGTTATGTACACCTAAGTCTCTGACAGGCGAGCTTTCATATTATCTTGTCCATAACCATATATGTTAGCCACTTGTAATGGTTTACATTTCAAATTTTTTCTCCAAAGAAGCAATTTATTCATTCATTTGTTCAATAAACACTTATTGAGCATATTTACCCCATGTAAGGCTCTATGCTTTATGCACTATACAAAGATCAATAAAGCCTTTCCACTGTGTATTTATGTGCCTAAATCCCATAATTTTTTATTTATTTATTTATTTTTTTAGTGAGGCAGTTGGGGTTAAGTGACTTGCCCAGGGTCACATAGCTAGTAAGTGTTAAGTGTCTGAAGCCGAATTTGAACTCAGGTTCTCCTGATTCCAGGGCCAGTGCTCTATCCACTGTGCCACCTAGCTGCCCCCATTAAATTGTTCTTTAAAAAAAAAAAGTTTTATCAGTCATTAGCACATCAAACAGAAACATGTGAGAAGACTGGCCTAGAGTAAGTCCTTAGTGACAATGTATACTGAAGAATTACCCTCCAAAGTATTAACTCTCTGATTTTCAAATCCCAATATTCCTTTATATCAGAGTAATAGCAAACCCATTTTATTTTCTACTGTACAGTAATTTAAACCTCCATTGATATCTTTCAGGCCCCCACATGGTTAGGAGTAAGAGGGAAAAGGAAAGGGAGAAATAATTTTTCTCCTAACAAAGCCAATTCTGTTTAATTTCCAGATCACTTGTCATGTTTCAAAATCAAGATTAATCATAATATACTTTGGTTAAGTATTTTTGGTTATACTTAGAGAAAATCATAATTGTTATAGGAAGTAGATAATGCAGGTCATAAAATTTAGAGCCAGACAGGGCCTTATAGATGATCTACATCAAGCTTTTAATTCTACAATGGAAAAATTGAGACCTGGACAAGTTGTTAATTTCCTAGATTCACATAGGTCATACCAAGCAATAGCCAGGATTCACCATATAAATATGGAAATGGGCAGGGGAATCTTATAGTGAAAAATGCTGTTATTGATTTTCTTTGTATAAGCAATTGACATTCACTTTAGTGCTAATGCTCTTGGTTAATAATTCTTGATCACTGAAAATGAGTCATTTGTCTCTCCATTGTACTTTGAGGTACCCCAAATTTTAATGAGGAGATTGTGGTACTTTATGAATCACACCCATATGGCAATATCCGAAGTCTATGGATATTCAAAAATGTCTATTTTTGATTCAAAATTCAACTTGGGATGACTGAGAAGGTCCTTGAAAAAGTGAAGAGTTCTGGATTTATTAGAGTCAGAAGACCAGAGTTCAGACCCCATCTCTTTTATAGGTAAACTTGGGTAAATCATTTCACATCTCTGGCCTCAGGTTTTTCATCTATGAAATGGTAGGGAGAAGTCCTGGACTAATATGGTCTCTTGCAGATCCAAATCTATGATTATATGATCCTATGAAATTCAACTTAATTTTCTCAAAATAATCCAGACCATTCTCTTATATTTAATCTTAGCCTTAGATCATCATCCATCTGAATCACCTTTCCAAAATATATGCATAGTAGGCCTTGCATTCGTACTACATTTTATTCTATGGTCCACAATATTTTCATCTCCTTGATTTTTTAATGGGGGTTATTAGGTCTAAATTTTGGAGTACCAATAGCATACCAGGGTTTGATTCAGTCATCCATAATCCTCATTCGGAGGACTCAGTCATCTATAAACAATCGGTCTTCCCTTTGAACGCTGTATTAGATATTTTCCATGACCACGGCAAATATCTTTGACAAGCCTTGCTAGAAGCTGACGATTATTAGTTATCTTCTCTTGTTGCAGCTATACATGAGAGAACTACTTAGGAGGGCATTTAGGGATGCATTTTGCCCCTGCTAAAACAAATGCTTTAAAAAAATAATCAAGGAACAAATAAACTTGGAGAAATCTTGTATTTCAGCAATATACCTGCCCATTTTGGGGGGATTATGTCTATAATTTCCATTGTATAAAGATCTTCGAATAAGAATATGCCCCGGGGCAGCTAGGTGGCGCAGTGGATGGAGCACCGGCCCTGGATTCAGGAGGACCTGAGTTCAAATCCAGCCTCAGACACTTAACACTTACTAGCTGTGTGACTCTGAGCAAGTCACTTAACCCCAACTGTCTCCCCCCCCCCCAAAAAAAAAGAATATGTCCTCTACTGAACAATGCAGACTGACACTTGCTCTGTAACATGCATCTACTGTTCTACCTGGCTTCAGATCCACATAACAGGATGCCCCTCCAGGGATAAGCTTCCTACTTCCAAACTCACTATCAATGCTGCCGACCCTCCCTCAGCTCCTTCTTGCTTCTGCCTGGATACTTGGAGGGTAGATTCCCAAACTCCCAATGCCTTCCTTTGGAGGGAACTCTGATGCTCTGCCTAGTTTCACATCCACAGAATAAGATTCCCCCACTGGGCACCCTCCAGTGTACCCCTCCCCACTTTACGGCCTCTTTTGGTGTGCTGTTTCCTCCCCCCCTCCTTTAAATTGTAAGCTCTTTGAGGGAAAGAACCGTCTTTTTTTTAAATTAATTTTATCCCTAGTGCTTAGCACAGTGTCTGGAACATAATAAATATTTATTGGGCTGGATTGGATTGTAGACTTTTACTTTACTTTTACCTAGGTGCTGAATGAATTTAACCATTTTTTGAAATCTATTCAATTGCTGCTAATTATCATCTTTGCTCATTTAATGAAAATCTAGACTTGCAAAAGGATTTTGCATTGAGAAAACCTTAGAAATTAATATCTTATCTTTTAGGGTTCTATGTTAAATAGAGCATTTCCACTATTTAGATCTGCTTTTTTTTTTTGTATTTGTCATTGCTATCATCAATTGTAGTAGCCCTAGCCATCCTGGCAAAAGAGTTATATTTTGCATCTCTGGGGAGAGATTTTTCACTGAGATTGTGTCCAAATAGAGATACTTCTCAGACAAGTGTGATCCCATTTAATTCTCATGCTTGACCTGAAGTTGAAGTAAAATAGAATTTGGTCATGGGTTTCATATTCCCCTGGACATGCAGTAGATGGAATAGTTTTCATTGTTTCTTGAATTGTTGGTCTGCACTTATTGCTTACTTGGAGTGTCTTTAATCCCCTTGAAATATCACATATGGCTGTTACAGGAGAAAGGATATAATGCCGCCAACCAGTCTGACAGAAATTGAATGATGTGAGGCTTGTTTTAACGTGGCCCTTTTTTGCCTCTTTGTTGTGACATATCAAGACTGACTTCAGGCTACTGTTTTCATCTTGGGTCTTTATTTCAAGACAAGTCTATAGGTTTTGGATTCCTTGTAAGAGAAGGAGGATGTCCTGTCCCATGGAAGCTGAGTAACAAGCAGCAGTATTTTATGCAACACTTTGTCCTATTCTTGTGAAGTATGAGATGAAATTTATTTACATATAAGGTCGTCTACTAGGGACATGTTCAACACTGGAAATAGGAAAAATCTAATTCTATTTCTGAATGTGCCAATAGCTTTCTATATAAATCCTTTAATGATCCAGTGATTATTGATAAAATAGAGATAATTCCATAGGTCTACTACCTTCATCCAAAGAATGCTCCCAGAAGAAATGAGATAATATTTCATTAAAAAAAAAACATTCCCAGGAACTAAGATACTAAGTGACCTGGAGTCAGGAGTACCTGAGTTCAAATCCGGCCTCAGACACTTAACACTTATTAGCTGTGTGACCTTGGGCAAGTCACTTAACCCCAATTGCCTCACTAAAAAAAACTAAAAAAAAAAAAAAAAAAAGATATCATCAAAGAGGAAAAAAATAGTGAGGAATAGGAAGTCATCTGAGTCAGTCTATCCAGTATAACACAGGACTTCACTAAGTTCAGATTCAGTTGTAAATAATTATTTCTCATTTGGACAAGACCAATAAAAGAAAAATAATATTTCTGAATATATAGACATATAAAGTCAGTTGTGGTCACACTTCCAGGACCAAAATGCCATATCTAGGACTTATGATTTCCTATGTTACATTGTTTGGTTTGGTTTGGTTTTTTAAATCCAGACCTGTGATTTTACTAGAGTACCAGTGAGAAAACTATCAATGAATATCAGCACTTCTTCTGCAATTTATAGTGTTAGTGTTGGTTGACAGTAAAAACTTAAGTAATTTGTCCAGGGTCAAACAGCCAACCTATGTAAAAAGAACCAAGGTTTTCTTGACTCAGAGACAGGCTCTATATTCATTAAAACACATTGCCTCTTTTTGTTATGTTCATAACTTTGCTTATTGTTGTGGGTGATAATTTATGAGTAATTTAACTTCTTTGAAGTAACCCTATGCAAATGACTTCCACAGAAAGAAATCACAGATAAAGTAGAGAAGAGATCATGGAAATTGATTGGGTTTTTGTTTGTTTTTGTGGGACAATGAGGGTTAAATGACTTGCCCAGGGTCACACAGCGAGTAAGTGTCAAGTGTCTGAAACTGGATTTGAACTCAGGTGCTCCTAAATACAGGGCTGGTGCTTTATCCACTGGGCCACCTAGCTGCCTCCTGGAAATTGATATATGTTTTTAAACCCTTTATATTTAATCTGGAAATGTTTTGAGTAATGTGGAGTTTATTCGCAACAAAACTGGGACCACGAGGATACACAGATTTCAGAGTTTTTTTGAATGTGGATGGGAGAAAATTCTATCTTAATTTCCACTAACTTCTATCTGAAATTTAGCATTTCTTGTCATTATTAATATAAGACAAAACAGAATTTGGAGATGGGGTCCATATGTATCTTCAGACTGCCAATTGATTCCATGAAACCAGAATGTTTGAGAAAGCCTGTTTAGAAGTTCCAAAGAAATAGGGAATGAATGTTTTAAGAATGGTGAAAAAGAACTTCACATAAATCAATCAACAAGTATTTATTAAGAGCCTACTTTGGCTCAGGCATTGTGCATGTAGGGATAAAAAAAATAGTTCATTTAAAAGTTCACGATAAAGTTATATTTTTAAGGCATGTGTGACAGTGGTTAGAATAAGCAAGCCAATCAAAAAGTTGCCTATTTTGAAATGGAACTTTTCAAGGCTAAGGGGATAGTTATCCGAATAAGAACAAATAGAACTCTTGCTTCATTGCCTCCCTCCCTTTTGGCCTTTGTGTTATTTTTATACTTGGCATAAGCTATCACAACAAATAGAGCTTGTTATCTCTTGGACCAGATGGATTCTTAAATATTGCTAAGGTGGTATGGGCCTCACAGTCCCCACTAAGCCTGAACTTTGTGCAGAATTTTAATAGGAGAATTTTGACATCTTTCGGCTCCTATTGCCAGATCATCAGGTTCCATCAGTTTCCAGAGGAGGGTGGGGGAAGCACTGCTGATACTCCTCAAGCTGTCAGATTTTAAAATGTATAAACAACTTTAATCTAGATTCTGAGAGAGTATGAAAGGGAGAGAAGACTTTATCATAGAAATGACCTACTACAGGGAAACATAATCTGTTCTGCCGTCCACCCATCCCCAACCCATGGCATGTTGACTTGTAAGCAACATTTAGCGTATTGGTTGTATGTGTATGGCATTTTGAATTTTAATGTATCTAAATTAATGCCCCTCTATGTGATGTAAGTAGATTAAGAGCAAAAATCCAATATTTTCTCTATGCTCCCAATAGCACAACCCACATTAGTTGTTTTCTGCCTCCTAACTGCATTACATGGCAAAGATGTGACCACCGTTTAATGGCAGTCACCATCAGCTGTCACTTTGCTTTTAGATGGCATCATTTAGTGTGATTTACATAGTTAACACTATGACACCAGGATGGTTCAGAATGGCACTTGGGAAGGGCCAATGCTAACCCCTGTCAGGAAAAAAAGATTTTTTACATATATATATATATATACATACACATATGTATACATACATACACATATGTAAGTGCACGATATATGTATATAATCATTCTTGTATATATCCATACATATACTCACATTTATATTAATATACACATATACATATGCATAAACACCACACAGAGATATGTATATATAAATATATATGGGCTATTTTCTCTTTTCTAATGGGATTTAGCTACTTGGGGATAAAACACATGCATGAATGTCATCTCTAAACTATCTTATTTATTGTAATACAGACTGTTACATTAATTTTTGCTACTCTGAATATTTTGAATTTGTTTTGATTTACTGCAAATGTCTCCTTTTTATGTTTATTATGAATTCCACTAAGTAAGTTACCTCAATAACTAAGTTCCACTAAGTAAGTTCCACTCAGGTAAACTATGTTTTGACCTGTGTAAACCATACCCATGCATAAACACATTCCCATGAAAATACCATGAAAAAGAGCAAAAACAAAAGTTATTCTATCCTAGAGGCAGCCTGGCATACTGGAAAGAGTGTTGGCACTGGAGTAAGGGGACTTTTGTTTAAAACCACAGCTAACACTGAACCACTTTGGGCAAGTCACCTAACCGCTCTCAGCCTCAGATTCCATCTGCAAAAGAAGCAGATTGGACTACATGTTCTCTGAAATCCCTTTCAGGTCTCTATTCTAATACTTACCAAGGCAGAACAAATGTTCTTTTACATGTTAAAATCTTTGAACTCCATATAAAGGGTGGCAGTTTTGATTGTTTCCATGTAAATAGAAATATTAGATGTACTGCCCTCTTGATTTCATTTATGTGAATAGTATGAGCTAAATACTTTTTTTTAGTATTTAATAACCATTTTTATTTAAAGCTTTGAGTTCCAAATTCTATTCTTCCCTCCCTCCCCTCCCCACTTTCTGAGGAAGTAAACTATAGATATAGTTAATAGAAGTAATACATGTGCAATTATGTAAAATATTTCCATATTAGTCATTTTGTATAAAAAGAATTGAATAAAAGAAAAAATAAAATAAAGTAAGTAAAAAAATAATATGTTTCAGTCTGATTCAATCAATATTAGTTCTTTCTCTGGAGATGGATAGTATACTTCATCATAAGTCCTTGGGATTGTCTTGGATCATTGTATTGCTGAGAATAGCTAAGTCATTCACAGTTCTTCATTGAATAATATTGCTGTTAGTGTGTAAAATGTTCTCATGATTCTATTTATTTCAATATACATCACTTCATATAAGCCTTTCCAGGTTTTTCTTTTTTCTTTTTCTTTTTCTTTTTTTTTTTTTTGCAGGGCAATGAGGGTTAAGTGACTTGTCCAGGGTCACACAGCTAGTAAATGTCAAGTATCTGAGGCCGGATTTGAACTCAGGTCCTCCTGAATCCAGGGCCGGTGCTTTATCCACTGTGCCACCTAGCTACCCCCTCCAGGTTTTTCTGAAATCCTCTTGCTTGTCATTTCTTATAGTACAATAATATTCCATCACATTCATACACCAAAGCTTGTTCAGCCATTTCCCAATTGAGGAGCATTCCTTTGATTTCCAAATCTTAGCCACCACAATAAAAAAGCTGCTATAAATATATTTGTACAAATAGGTTTTTTCTCTTTTTTGATATCTTTGGGATATAGACCTAGCAGTGGTATTGCTGCATCAAAGTGTATGCAGTTTTATAACCCTTGGGGCATGGTTCCAAATTGCTCTCCAGAAGGCTTGGATCAGTTCACAATGCCACCAACAGTGGATTAACATCCCAGTTTTCCCACATCCCCTCCAACATCCAACATTTTCATCTTGTGTGATATTATGGACTTAATACTTTAATATCAGTTATATTATGGTGTATATTGGGTGCTTAAAGATTATAAATATGGGAACTGAAGTCTTTTCTCATGGGAGATTTCATATATGGTACTTCTTTTCTGAATTGCACTTTGATTTCTCATAGTATGATATCCCATGGGATAGTTCCATAAGAAAAAGATAAGATAGTTGACAGATGTTATGAGGAACTTTCCCTTTGTGAGGGACAAAAGGATTCATCTACTTTCTTTATCAGTCTCTTGACTTATAAGTACTAGAACAAGTCATAGATAGAAATATATAGAGAGACTGATACTGATAGATATATATATGCATATAAATATATAAGTATATGTAGATATACAATTCTGTTCTTTAGGAATTGCTCCACAATTTTGTTACAAAAAAATGATTTTTCTATTTCAGATTCTAAATGAGGCAAGTTTTTAACCAAAATGAGTTTGGAATTTGTCTAGTCTGTTACTTGCTATTCATAATCTTTCCTTCCATGGAAACAGAATGATGCATAACTAATTAACGTCACAAAATTCTTCAGCGGTAGCCTTGGTGTATTACTGGACAATTAGATCATAATTAATAAGGAAGTTCACAGGATCACAAATATAGAGCCAAAAGGGAGGTCAGAGATCATCTAATCCAACCCCTTCATTTTATAGATGAGGAAACTGAGAATGTATGTCTGGTAGACTCTTTGCTATGGCCGACCCTAACTTATTTGTTGGTGTACTGACCTGTCATCTGCTGGACAGTGCATGGCTAGTGATAGAATCCAGAATTGTTCGTGAGAAAGCAGTGGGTAAAGTGATGCCAGAATTCAGCCCACTCTGCTTACTACCTGCCAGCTAAAATGATTTTGTATGCACAATGTCAACGCTGTTTAGTCTGCTGCTCTAAGCATCCAGAGCTCTGTTAGCATGTGAAGGTTTGGCATCTTTGTTTCCCAGTGGTTTGACCCTACATTTCTATTGGCAAGAGTCAGTCATCTTTATGTTCCTGAGTTGTTACTGTTCCCACATGCTATGGCCCTAGAGGGGGCATTTCTATGCTTGTTCTAGTGTGGGACTCTGAGGTTCACACAAAAAATGCTCCCTTCTACTTCTTATGGTGCCTTGTATGTATAGTCAGGATAGAGTGTATTCAGTAACCAGGTTGGCAAGCAGAGTTTTGTAGTCATTGTTATTATCAATATTGTGAATAATTCATTTTATTATCCTTATCGCATCCATTGATTGACTGAGAGAAAAAGTAAAGAGAAAAATTATCAAGTATCATTAAGTACGAATCCAGAATGGGCAAGCAGCTGAATAACTGAGGCAGCTGCATGGGGCAGTGGTTAGAGCACTGAGCCTGGAATCTCAAAGGCCTGCATTCAGATTCAACCTTAGAGACACTCACTCTGTGATGACCCTGGACATGTCACTCAATCTCTATCTGCTTCAGTCTTCTCAACTCTAAAATGCTAATGATAATAGCACCTCCCTCCCATGATTGTTATGAGGATCAAATGAGATCATATTTGTGAGGTGCTTAGCACAGTGCCTGACACAAATTAATTGTGAAATTAATTAATGCTTAAGAAATGCTTGTTTCCTTCCTTCCTTCCTTCTATCCTCCCTCCATGTTCTCTTCCTTCCTCCATTCCTTCCTTCCTTCCCTCTTTCCCTCCCTCCCCCTTCCTTCTTTCCTTCTTTTGTCCCTCTTCTTCCACCCTTCACCACACACTGCTCAAGAAACTCCAGAGGCTTCCTTTAAGCTCTAAGATCAAATGTAAACTTCTCTGTTGGGCATTTGAAGTCTGACTCCAACCTGGCTTTCTAGGTTGTTACATATTACTATCCGTTATAGATCACACGCCATCCATTAAACTTATCTTCTTGTTCTCCACACGGGGCATCCCTTTCTATCTCCAGGTATTTGCAAAGCTCTCCAAACTTGGAACACACTTCCATCTCCTCTCTACCTCTTAGAACCTCGATCCTCCTTACAAGGGGCAGCTAGGTGGCGCAGTAGATGAAGCACTGGCCCTAGATTCAGGAGGACCTGAGTTCAAATCCAATCTCAGACACTAGACATTTAATAGCTGTGTGACCCTAGGCAAGTCACTTAACCCTCATTGCCCCACCAAAAAAAAAAAAAAAAGTTTAGGTCAAGTGTCATTATCTACATGAAACCTTTCCTGGACCTCCCTTTAATGGCATACCTTCCCACCCCATCACCTTACACTGATTCTATTTATACTTCTATGTGTAAATGTTTTCCCTCTCAGTAGAATATAAGTTCGTTGAGTACAAGGCTTGTTTCATTTTTATCTTTGTACCCTCAGTTCCTAGCAAAATACTTAACATATAATAGAACTTAATAAATGTTTATTGATTGCCTTTTTTTTTGAGGGGCAGTAAGGGTTAAGTGATTTGCCCAGGGTTACAGAGCTAGTGTCAAGTATCTGAGGTTGGATTTGAACTCAGGTCCTCCTGAATTCAGGGCCAGTGCTTTATCCACTGCACCACCTAACTGCCCCCTGACTAATTGATTGTTTTGGTTATTGCTTTAAAGGAAGTTAACTGAAATGATCGATTCCTTTTGCATTGGTCAAAGACTAACTATTAGGTGAAACAATTTCAATATGCTTCTAATTCTGACCACATGGAACAGGAGAGTCCAGAGGAAGCTAACTCTCTAGTCTGCTGTCAATTTTAATATCAGCAGGTATCGACTTAGTATCTATTACTCATCCATCTGTGCAAGGTGCTGCCCCTGGCCTCCAGAATTTTGAGGCTACTTAGGAGACAAGAGTAATGCAAGCTACAATGAGAGACATAGGTGCTAAATGATTGGCATCTCCTTTCACTTTTGCACTTTTCTGGAATCATACTCTCTCACAGGAGTATTCTATCATCCGTTCCATCAGTGTTTGTCTATAACCAAGTTGCAAATGGGATATCTGTGGCATGTACACCTTGCATGTCATGCAGTGGAGATGGAATACAGAGGTAGCTGATCTTTTCCTTTTTAATTTTTTTAATTGCTTCAGTCTTATATTTATATATTTTTGTTTTTTAATTTAATTTAATTTTTAATTTATAGAATAAAACAAGCATTATTTTATAGAATGAATTAATAATAATAGAATAATTAATATAGGGCAAATAAGAATAATAGAATGATTTATAGAATAAAACAAGTAGTATAATAAAAAAGATAATTGCCCACAAAACTGCAGATGTCATATACAACTTGCTATTCCTTTTACATATGTAATAGATTTATAAATTTTTTTCCTTCCCTCTCCACTCCTACTGCCTTGCTGTATAAATGGCTACTATTAGACAGAAGTAGGTATATGTGTGTGTGTGTGTAAACTTATTCTATACATACTTCTATTTATCAATTTTTCCCTGGATAGAGATAGCATCTTTCTTCATGTACCCTTCATTTTTAATTTGTACACTTATAATAGTCAAAATGACTTAGTCAATGACTTTGAGAAAGTATGCTTTGCCTTTTCAACTTGACCATCATGAATTTGTAGAGGGTCCATATATGCCATGAAATGCTGGATGAGAAAATGTGCTGGGTTTGAGTTTAGCTAGAATGAGGGAGAACAATCTCTCATAAAAATAAAACAACATCAAAATTTTTTGTTGGTAAACTGCCCCTTTGTCATTTTCTAGGGTGAGTTTTTCTATGGTTGTGATGAAATTTCTTCTAATTTGACATTCACAGCCCTCCCAGAATTGCAGACTGTTACCAAAGGTTGTAAAACAGCCACTTCTGAATGGGTCACCAAATCACTAACTTCTCTACTGCCTCCAAAGATTCCCAGCTGCTGTTTCTCTTTCTCAATCAGCCCAAGCCTTTTTATTTTCCATAGGAATTATCAAGCCTTTCCACCAGTTCCAGAAAATTCTGGGTATCAGAAAGCCAAGAAAGAAACTTAATTGTCTCTGACACCATTATAACCATTTTCCTTTTTTGCATATCACTTCTATATATCTCTGTCAAAGAAGAGGCAAATTGAGTAATGAAAATGCTAAAGCCATCCCAAGACTGCATTATAGTGCATTCAAAGGGATGCAAACTTGATTCATTTAACATACCTGAGAATTTAATCTTACTGAAAGCAGTTATTTGTCATTCGTTGTTGGGCTAGTACAAACCTGTTTGGGATCATTTCAACAACCTCTGTTTGCTATGTCAAACTGTGGTTATGAATCTAATTTTAATCTTAGGAAATGAAAAAGGAATAGAAAAAAATTGCGGTAGGCATCTTAAGCAATTTTTACATTTCTTATTATGTATAAACCAATAATAAAGAAACTAAATTCATTCCGTGTTATCACTGCGATTACCGTGTTGCCCTCTAGTGGTTGATTACGGTGAAATACCAGAAGATTTTTTAAAAGCAGTTCCTAATCAAATTTAACACTGACTTTTAAGTGTGTGACTTTACTGAAATAGTGATAAACATTTAGAAAAAGTTGAAAATGAATGTTCATTTAGAATTTTGTTTAATTTATAAGACTTTTTAACACATTGTCTCTTACAGTGAATTCAGAAACAAGGGAAAAGATTTTTTTTTTTGCCTCAAATACAGTATTTTATTTGCCAAGTTTGCATTTTAAGTTCGCACATTATTATGTTTGTATATGGCATCCAATTTGTTATTTCCAAAATAAATTATAATCAAATTAAAGATTAAATTCATATCCCTAAATCAAGCTGCCAGAGTAATATGATTATTACAATTCCCAGCTCCGAGCTCAAAAAAAACTCTTTGGGGTTAGATTATTTATTATGGAAGGGTTGGTAAATTGCTAAGTCTTAGTAGATTATATATACTATTTACAATAATTTTTAAATGCAATAAGCTGTTCGAGTGTGATATTAATAAAATCACATTCTTATGAAGTAGTTAATTATTAATATTATACACAGTGGTGGTTTTGTATATTACTGTGTCATTATACTTCCATAATAGTAACCCAAAGATTAGCAATAGAAATATTCGGGGAGGGGGGACAAAGGCAAAATGTCAATTACATAAGGTGGGTACATCTACTAGGAGTCAATACTTTGAAAACCGTTATCATCATAAACATCCCTTTCATCATCAAGAACAGGGTTATTGTTGTTGGGGGGGGGCAGGGTTCAGTCATTTTAGATTTTTAATTTTATTGCCAAAAGTTAGAAGTTGGACACTTAATTGAAATTTGTCCCTATTGATGTGATCCACATTGAACTCCATCATAAGATTGATAAAACACCTGCAAGATTGTTTTATTCCACACAGTAAATAATCTTTTAAGAGGGTGCACAGTGAAATAGATCAAGGTGGATCAAGGATCAAGGTAATGGAATCAGGAAGATCTGGGTTCAAATCTTCCCTTATTACATACTGACTGTATAAACATGGACAAGTCACTGAAATTCACCAGCGAATAGACAATTTTCTAAAGCTATTAGTTATCTCTCCGTATCAGAGAATTTCTTCATCGGCAATTTCCTATACCAGTGAAATCAGAGATTTGGACCAAAAAGAAGAAAAAGAAATCATTGACCTTACCTATAATGTTCAGTATCATACTTATATTATGGTAGTGAGCCAAAGAAGTATAAACCAAAATTGGTGCTGGCAGGCAATACCTTAAAGTTCTGTTTTAAAACAGCCATCTACCGCCTGATATCTTAGAGGTTTAAAGCCCTTATTGCTTTCTACAACTAGTCTAACATATATATATATATAAAATATGTGTGTGATTTATTTTATTTTATTCTTATTTATTTACATATCATATATAAGAAGCTCTTCTTGGCATTTATTCTTTCTTTCTTTTTTTTTTTTTTTTAGTGAGGCAATTGGGGTTAAGTGACTTGCCCAGGGTCACACAGCTAGTAAGTGTTAAGTGTCTGAGGCCGAATTTGAAGTCAGGTCTTACTGAATCCAAGGCCAGTGCTCTATCCACTGTGCCACCTAGCTGCCCCATGGCATTTATTCTTACTGTGCATGTAAGTAAGAAATAACTTTGTGTTCTATTTTTGTTTGAATAATATATACCAATATGCATACATTGTACATGTGTTCATATGTGCATGGAATATATACATTGCCTATTCATATATGTATGTGTGTATATATTTATTCTGTATTGTCATCTATAAAGAGATGGCATGGTTTGGTATGGTAGAAAGAACACTAGATTTGGAGTCAGGTGACCAACAGGATTTTCAGATCCCATGTCTATCGCTTCCTTTGTGACCCTGGACAAGTCACTTAACCCATCTAAATCCCAGCCTTCTCATATGTAAAATGAGATAGTTGGCCTCTTCCCATACTGCTTATGCTCCAATATCACACGCTGTTGTTTTACTAGAGTCAGAGACACTTTAATAAAGCAAGTGCATCAAGGATAAAAAAGGCAAAGAGAATTTGCTTTTTTTTTTTTTTCCAGTTATGAGGGTTGATTTTGAGATTTAGAGAAAAGCTAAGGAACAAGACTTAAATCTTTGGTTGATTTGCAAAATGGTCTTTTTATTGAAGAAGTCTATTGCTGTCATTAAAAACTACCTGAGCACCGGCCCTGGATTCAGGAGTTCCTGAGTTCAAATCCGGCCTCAGACACATGACACTTACTGGCTGTGTGACCCTGGGCAAGTCACTTAACCCCACTGCCCCATTAAAAAAAAATAATAATAATTAATTAAAAACTACCTGCACATAATCCATATATATATATATATATGTATATGTATATGTATATGTATATGTATGTATGTATGTATGTTTATACATGCATCCATATATTCCATATGAATCCCCAAACACCATGCTTTGGTGTACTCTGTAATCTTGCATCAGCAATATATGGAAAGAAGATGAGCCCTTTAGATGCTTTCTGATAGCACTACTATCACTTAGAATTAGGACCAATCAAAAGCTATGCCACTTCTAGTTAACTCTTGTATGTTACTTTTAGATCTATCAGATATGCGATAGCTTTCCATGCAAGATGTCAATGCTGAAATAAAAAGGTAGTGTAGCCTTAAAGCCAATACCTATTTGATTGACTAAAGTTTGTTAAAATAGATCACCTATTCTTTGGTAAGTGCTTTTTTTTTTTTTCTGGCTACTTATAAGAAGGATTTCTTATATCTGGAGCCCAAAGCATATTATTAGATCATGTGTGGGGTTTTTTTGGTTTTTGTTTTTTTTACAGTGAAATATGGTTATTCTTGGTAAAAGGTGATTGACATACTTTAAGAGAGTTTTAAAGAAAGATTCGTGGTTTTATCTAATACTCAATATTATCAACTAAAAGTACAAAGTAGGTACCTAATAAATGTCACTCATATATTAGTTTGAAAAATTAGTGTCATAGCCACCAAGGTTTGGAATCATGTAGTTTTTTTTTTCTTTTTTCTCATGAATCTCATTTTTCCTCAAACCTGAATGGTGTATTTTAATGGAATTTAAGTAAACATAGGATCATAGATTTAGAAATAGAAGAGATATCATAGGTCATCAAAATCCCTTTTATAAATGAAGAAACTGAGGCCTAGGATGGGTAAAGCAGGAGGCATTTGAGGCTGAAATTGAAACTATGTACTCTGACTCCAGGGCAGCTCCGTGGTTTGTTGTATAGAGGGAAGGGCCTAGAGTCAGGAAGACTCATCTTCATGAGTTAGTATCTGGCTTCAGACACTTACTAGCTATATGACCCTAGGCAAGTCACTTAACACAGTCTCCATTTTCACATCTGTAAAATGAGCTGGAGAAGGTAATGGCAAATCACCCCATTACCTTTGCCAAGAAAACCCCAAATGGGATCATGAAGAGTCAGATGTGACTGAAAAGAACGGAATAACAACAAACTGACTCTAAATGCTATATTCTTTTCATTATACCATACAGCTTCATTTATGGGATAGCAGATGTTCATCTCTGGCTACGATGAAATTATTCAGGATAGGTTTATTTGACATTAAAATTTTCAACTTAATGATTAAAAAACTCCAAAAATCATCCTGTGAATGAAGATTGCTTAATGAGTATTAGAAGTAAATGTGCAAAATAAGTAAATAAATAATTTTTTAAAAAGAAGCAAATAATTAAAAGAAGTTAAAAGATTATAGTCATTGGACACTGAAATACATTTATTAATTCATATAATAATCCTGAGAGTCTTTTGTAAGAGTCTCTAGGAGAAAGGAAGCAGCACTCATTCCTGTCTCTAACTCTTATCTTTCTGACAGTAGGTTCCATCACTGGCCTCCAGAGAATTAAGGATAACCATGACCACATCTGGTCACCAGGGGCAATTTGTGTCCCCTTTCTTTATTCACCAAATAGTATTCATCCCTTTTCCCTTTGTGACTTTTTAAAGAGAGACTTTCCCAAACTAAAGGAAAACCAGAGGAATTAGTACAGGGGAAAATAACACTAGACTTGGAGTCAGAAGATCTGGGTCCCATGGGATTTTATTCATTGTCCTTGGAACAGTATAAAAATAGATGTTTTGTGGACTGATAAGCCAGCCATAGTGAAGAAAGAAATGTTCATACTTAGGTCTGAATACACAGGTATCTTTATATCTATATATCCATATCTATCTGATCGATCTCTCTCTCTCCATATGTGTCTATGTATGTATATAAATCCCCCATGTGTCCTCTACTCAGCCCTTTCCCTAAGGTAAAAGGTCATTTTGTCACATCTTGGCTTAACATCAGTGTGATATAGTAGGTGCCAGGAGACTTAATTTACTAGAAGTGTCATCAACCAATCTGTTCTTGAATTTTCCCAACTGTAAAATGAGAGGATTGGACAAAATGAACTCTAAATTTCCTTTCAACTCTCAATTTTTATGTCATATGTACTTAAAGTCAAGCTAGAGAAAAACAAACAAAAACCTCTACTTTAATAAAAACATTAATATATTGACAAAATTTCTTAGAAATTGGTTCAGATTCTAGACATTTACTCATGAATAATTCTGATCTAATATTGTTGTGTTTTTTAGAATCATATGCCATTCATACAAAATGTATAAAGTTTTAGTACTTCCTTGTCTTTGTCCTTTACTCTCATGCCATTTTTAAATGGACAGTTGTTTTGGGAATCATTAGAAGGCCCAGGTAATAGAGACAATCCCAGATACACTGACCAGAGCCCTTCTCTAATTTTCAGACAGAACCATATTTAAGGGACAGGGATTATGATTTTTGAAAAGTTTTAGAAAAAAAGTTTCATTCATTCAATTCATTAAATATTTACCAACTGCCCAAATGGCACTATTAGGAACTATGGGAGATATAAAGTTTTAAGTTCTTACCTTGAAAATTTTGACCTTTCATTAGAAAGATTAGTTATACAAATACGAAAATTTAAATATGAAACATTACAAGATTCAACCTCCTTCAGTCCAAATCAAAGTGGTTGGGCTGAATGATCCAGAAAGTCCCTTTGAGCTCTGTCATTCTTTGATTCTGTAGCTCTAAGTCCTCAGTAAATGATGTGAACATATGTGTTATAGGAGAAATCGCCATAGGATTACATAATTTGGGCAGGTATATTTGAAGAGTTTGTATTTAATTTTTACTTTGAAGTGTAAGTAGGATTTAGATATGTGGGGCAGAGGCAAAGATTCCATGCATAGGGGACAGTATAAGCTACAGATAATGATTGCTAGCTATGTGATGTTGGTTAAATCATTTAACCTCCCTGACCTTCAGTTTCCTCATCTGTATAATCTGAGGTCTGAACTAGACTCATCTCTATAGTGCCCTCCAGCTCTCGATCTGTGATCCCATTAAACTATGAACCTATGAAAGGAACAATCCATAATCCCTCCATAGGGTAGAGTAGATTAGGCTGGCTGGGATATGAGACCTTCTGCGATGACTGTTGTAAGAGATGTCTGGGATTTTAAATTGGTTTTAGTTACTTGGAAGGATTGGCAGAGGTGAAAAGTGAAATTAGCATGTTAAAAGGTATAAATTGGGGCAGCTAGGTGGCGCAGTGGATAAAGCAGCAGCCCTGGATTCAGGAGGACCTGGGTTCAAATCAGACCTCAGAAACTTGATACACTTACTAGGTGTGTGACCCTGGGTAAGTCACTTAACTCTCATTGCCCCGAAAAACAAAAACAAACAAAAAACAAAAAAAAAAAAACAAAAGATATAAGTTTTAGCAAGGCTATGGGTTGTATCAAATAGTCATTTGGTAGTATGATACCTACTTACACATAGACTTTCTTGGTGTGAAGTTTACAATTTTACCTCAACCTTTTGGATTTTGGTATGCTAAGAAATCTTGACTTTCACCAAGCCTATTTTTACATTCCCTTTGCATTGAGCTTTGGACACATAGCTCTCTTCTCCTAAATTGTTCTCTAATGGTAGAGGAGGGCATGAGTGACAAAATTCTTGTGTAAGTAGAATTGATAGGGCTTGGGGACTGATTGAATTGAGAAGGTGAGGGAGGGGGAAGAATCAAAGATGACTATGGGCTTTCCAACTTGGGTGTGATCAAGGTGGTACCCTCAGCAAAAATAGGGAATCATGGGGCAGCTAGGTGGCACAGTGGTAGAGCACCGGCCCTGGATTCAGGAGGACCTGAATTCAAATCCAGTCTCAGACACTTAACACTTACTAGCTGTGTGACCCTGGGCAAGTCACTTAACCCCAATTGCCCCTCGCCAAAAAAAAAAATTAAATTAAAAAAATAGGGAATCAGATAAAAGGCAGATTTGGGCGGGAAATGATGATTTTGATTTAGGATATAAGAGAATGAATTCAATTTGGGACATAGATATATTATAGAATAAAGACCACTTTCTGTTTGCCAGGACACATTGATCCAATAGCTGATGGACAGTGTCAATTTTCAGCAGGCATCTAAAAGTGAGCAGGATAGAGTTGAAATCTTGGACAATAAGTTTTAAAATGAAAGCATTTTTGAGAGTAGGATGTTTGTAGCTAATACCTCTCTGAATACAGAGAACAGGTGAAACCCAGAGGATGATTGACAAAAATGAAAACACTTTTTCTGATAGTGATCAATATATTAGTTAGGCTATTAGTAGTCAATAAACTGGGTCAGTGGCCTCTCTCAATGATCAAAGAATGAGGGTTGACAGGGTCTTTTATAACAATTAGCAAGATAGAGCAAATTCTCTAGCAATATAGGTGTGTCTTCTTCTCATTGACTATTGATGATAGTCAGAATCAAGATTATATCACTTGGATTTCCCTTTCTGAAACTCCCTTAACCACAGCCAATACATATGATTCGAGTCCCAAGGCAAAGGTGCTCTGGCAATAGGAGTAATCTTTGTGAGATGGGAGTGTAGGGGCCAAATTTTAATTGGGTAGTCTTAGTTGCCTAGCTCACCACAATATTAGGGCAAGGAAGGAGATTAACAGCTTCTTTGAAAAAGAGAACAGGGTTTATTAACAAGAATGAACTTAAAAAGACAAGTAAGATTAGTAGAAAAAAAGGAATGGGGGAAGGAAAATAATACAACCTGAATCACACCACCACCTGAGGCTCAGCCGAATACACAGGTGCGTCCAGTCTCTTTCCCAGCTCCAAAGCCAGAATGGCGAATCTCCTCCTTTCTCCTTACCAACAACCCCAGGGCTCCCAGGAAACAGGACAGACAGACACACAGTCCGAAGCGAATTGACTGGCAGCCCTGATTGACAGAATTCACAGACCTTTGTAGAACAGCCAGCCTCTCAGCTTCCACATGCAGAAGGTCACCTGATTGCCCTCACCCGGCTTCCCATCATTATAATTTGGCCAGGCCCTTGTAGGCACAAGGTGGGTGGAGCACTGTGCTGGTCCAGAGGCACAGCACCTGAGCCCTGGCCGGGGCAGAGCTGGGACTTCTAAATCACGATTAATTCTTTACAGGAGTTAGGTTAATCAAGTTTCTCAGCAAAGTGGGTGATGGGTGCAGTTACAAAGGAGGAGGTAATTACCTTTAGGTAGATTTCTCCAGGATGGGTGATAGGTGAAGATTACAAGGGGAAAGAACCACAAGAGGGAATATTTAAGTCTTGATTAAGTCTTAGCAAAATAGAATTAAAATCAATTTTCAATTTTATAATTCTCCTCTTTGACTCTTAGGAGGCCACACCTCCCATGAATCACTTAGCTTGATTAAAGTTACAAATCAAAGAGTAGTAAAAATTCTGTATGTCCATCACCACATAAAATTTAGTAAAGCTGAAGAAATAATTACAGAAAAATGCTATGAACGAGACGCTAGTATTTCTACTTGTTCTAATGCTGTAACCCTAATATAAAAGAATAGGGACCAGAGAAATTTTATCCCAGATATTCTACTTTAATAGAAATAACTTGAGGGAATTGACCAAAACCATTAGGCTTAATCTTATAACAGTTTCCCCCTTGGTCTTTGAGACTACCCATGACCAATGCATTGATAAACTCCATCAGGAGCAGTCTCCTTTCAGTAAGTAGGACTTGCAGAGACAATGACACATGAGGAAGGAATGAGAGAGAAGGATGAACATTCAGTCTCTTTCATAGTAATCCATCCCCAATGTCCATTTCATCAACACAGCCATTTTAGGGCTCAGATGTCACAGGCAGGCTTGCTGGAATGGACCTGTTTTTAGAGCAGTCCCGAAGGGAGATCCTACATCAGCTTCTGTGGTTCATGTTACTTGTATAGGTTCTTAAATATTTCTGCTATAATCTTTCTCAATCAACACAATTTAGTGGGCCTTCCTAAATTCAGTTTTCAAATAAAGCATCAGGAAACCTCTAATTCGCTCACAACTTTAGAGAATTTAACCTGCTGGTGCCTAAACCTTGTACCTGATATGGACACTGCTCTCAACTGACTGAAGGAAGAATCTTTAAAAGAATCTATGAAGATCTGACTCGTAAAATGAGCCCTTCTAGTTAAAGATTTAATATTTACTAAATTAGACATGTAAGTTAAGGTTAAAATTGTTTTTCTAAATTGCTATTGACTCTCTTATCATTTAAGTTTTAAGACTGGAGTTCATTTATTTAATTCTTCATTTCAGATTTAAGCTTCATAAAAGGAAAGACTTCACTTTTATTACTTATAACTGCCCTATCATGTAAGTTAGCAAATTATGTTTATATATTTAAGAAATTCAAATAATGATTGAGAAATAAAAAAAACTAAATATTCTAGAGTATCAGTTTGTGCAGAGGGTAAACAATGCAATTTTATATATAAAGTCCTGAACACAGTTCTATAATTGATTATTAGAACATTCTCAAAGTCTATATATCCCACCAGAACCATTTACATTTGACATGTATAATCATCTTTTTTTGTGTGTGTGGGAGGCAACTGGGGTTAAGTGGGCTGCCTAGGGTCACACAACTAGTAAGTATTGTCTGAGGCCGAATTTGAACTCAGGTCCTCCTGACTCCAGGGCCCATGCTCTATCCACTGGGCCACCTAACTGCCTCCATGTATAATCATCTAATGTTGTTGCAAGATACTTATTTTAAGGTGGCTTTTAGATGAACAGTTTCAAACATTCATTTTGAGATGTTGCCTAAGCAGGTAGAGGGAGATGTATAGCAGTCAGTTATAAATGTGGGACAGGATCTGAATATAAGAGAATTAGACTGACACCATCATCATAATTATTAAAAAGCCACATTATTAAAAAAACCATGGAGGTGGATGAGATCATCCTGGAAGAACAATGAAGAAAATAGTATAGCTGACAGTAGATCTTTTCAGAAGAGGATGATGAATTAGTAAAGAAAACTGAAAAGGGCCAGTTAGAGAAGTGGGAGAACAGAAGAGAAGCACATCATTGGAACCAAATGTAGAGTCATTGTTAGAAGGGGCATGTGATTAGTAGTGTCAGATTCTTCAGACTGAGAAGAGGCCTTTGGATCTAGCAATTCAGGTCATCTAAGCCAACCTTCCCATTTTGTAGATAAGGAAATTGAGGCCCAGAGAAATTAAATGACTTGCCCCAATTCACCCATACAGAAAGTATGATCCAGAGCACAATCTTATGTACTGCCTTTTCAAGAATTTGTCTTCTCCATTTGAGATGAAGGAGGGTCAGAAACACACAGAACTGTTTGCAATTTGTGTTTTGTATTAAATGTTATTAGACATATTGTATAATTTGGCTTTTGATATTTGATATTAGAGAATGAAATTTAATGAATAATAATAAAAAGTATTTGGAAATATTAGGAATAATGGTAACAAAGTAACTCATTTTTTTTCTCAGTAGAGTTTTAAATAAGTTGTTGTTTTGGCTATCACTATAATTTTGACCTCTCCCAAAAACCAAAGTAAATCTTCATGATATTGTGATAATCTAAAAATTACATGATATAATTATGTGGAGTTAAGTTTTCATCATTTGCTTTCTTGTATGCTTGCTTTACTTACAATATCAGGTCACAAAATGATAGAACAAAAGGTGTTTGCAAAGTATACAGTACAATTAGGAAGCAAATTGCAAAGTTATATGGCTAGTTCTAAAGCAGACTTTGAATAGCACCATTTTGAAGGCTGAATCACAGTCTTTGATGAGAGCAGGCTATAACAATGCCATCTTTGAGAACCTTGCTCAATCTCAATTTAGTTGCTGAAATGTTTCCACAGTTTATTTTTCTAGGATCTTTTCCATGGCTCCTTGCTCATAAAGACCTGGCTGTGGAAGGAAATTGGGCAGGAACTTTTGAATTGGTCTCTTGTTTGCCTAGTTCCATTGACCTGTACCAGGGTTTTTACACTTTGTGAGACTTAAGTTGTTCATTTGCTACTGTGCTTAATCAATAATTTTTTTCAGTTAATGAATAATTAAAAATAAAATTCTAATATGAACTAGTTAGATCAGGAAGCAAACAATCTGAAGTTAAATGGGGGAGGAACATTTTTGTAAACTTCTCTTTTTCCCTCTCTGATACCTTGTCACTTAGAGAAAGCTTGTTTTGATTGGACAGCTAGTCAAAGAGTTTACCTCATGAACATAAGTTTAAATAAATTAAGGCCCTGGGTTTTAAATTGGCTTCATTTAAATATTTTGAAGAATATAAAAGTCTCTTTTTGAAAGGCAAGTACATGAAAAAACAAACAAAAACAAAGATGATCTTTTGATACAAGAATATATTATAACTGTGGAAAATGAACTCTCCAAAAATAAATTGCATCTTGTACTGCCAGAGCATGTATGCTTTACTTTGAAGAATTTAAATGAGAATTGGACTGAGTACACTTTTGCACAGAAAATCATTTTTCCTCTCTTTGCTCTGACTTGTCAACATGTATTTTGCTAAACAGCAACAACAACTGCAAACTAAGGGCTAGAAGAGAGAGCTGTGTTTGTGTGTGTGTGTGTGTGTGTGTGTGTGTGTGTGTGTGTGTGTACGTGTGTTGATCTTTTTTTATTTATACTTTGTTTCTGGCAGAAATATTAAAGAAGTCATCATTGGAAGATTCTCTGTATGATCCAGAGTCATAAACATGTTTCTAATTTGTCTTGTCTTTTTAGAGAACTGTTAGAAAGTGAAGAATCACACAAAGGTGGGATTTGGTTAACAGTCAGATGTTTTCTTCTGATAAATGTCATAGAGAGCCAAGAGGAAATTATAGATTCATTAAAAACTGAAACCTGGAAAATTAGAGGCAGGAAATTGCTGTTGCTGTATTTGAAACTAGAATAATCCAGTAGTTTTTCTCTTATCTTTACAACAGAGAAAGAAGTAGGGGGATTTCCTTAGAGGAGAATGCTGTTTTCTGTTATTACATAGTTTTGCTATTTTGCAGACAAAGAGAGAATAACAAAAAAAAAAATGCTGAAGGTTAAGAAAATACTTTTTTTTTTTAGTTTATGACATTCCCCTCCTCCCCTGGGGAACATAGGAAAGAATTAATAAGCAGAATTTCTACTGGGTTTTCTAATGTAAAATATAATTAATTTATTTGGATAGGATCAGTTGGACTAAAATCTGTGAGGAAAATTATATGAATAATTTTGCAAAGTTTCTTAATCATTGAAAAGTAAAGAGTAATTAATGACAGATCATAGACGTACTTGTTAAACTGATTTTAGTGAAATAATTTGGAGTCTGGGATGAATGCAAAACCCTGGATTTTTCTGACAGTCACAAGTTTTAATACAATTTAGCCAACTTTCTCCGGGATAGATATTGATGAATCTAGTTAAATAGAAGAAAGAAGAAAGAAAGCTGGGTGGAAAGGATTGGGAAACAGGAAGCAGAGTGTGTGGCTGTGACTTATCTAGTTTAAGAGGCTTGCTGTTGAATGAGGCTTCAAAAGGAGTTTGGATAGGGTTATGGGCTCTCTTGTTTACATTATAGATGAGGAGAGTCTCTGGTTTAAAAAAAAAAAAAACACTGCCAGCAATTGTGGAACAAAAATAAGAATGACCAACAATGAATAATGAAGGTGATTAAACATCCATATTAGGCATCATGAAACAGGAAGTTGATTTTCTTTCTTGTACAAAAATTACTGATGTGAACCAATGAAGACAGAAGCAATGAGGAAAGCCTGTTTAAAAAGGTATTAGGAGAATTCTGACTTTAGGGTTTATGTTTTTGTTTGGTTGGTTGGTTGGTTTTTGTGTGGGACAATGAGGGTTAAGTGACTTGCCCAGGGTCACACAGCTAGTAAGGGTCAAGTGTCTGAGGCCGGATTTGAACTCAGGTCCTCTTGAATCCAGGGCTGGTACTTTATCCCCTGTGCCACCTAGCTGCCCCCCCCTTTTTTAATTAAACTAAGCTCTACACTGGTGGAGTTAGGGAAGAGGGTGATCATCTCTGAACTATGGTGGAATAGGAGCTTTAAGGTCCCTTTTAGGGGCTTGACTACTTGCTGACAAGTCCTAGAGTTTGGAATCCTTGCATATAGTTGGTGATCCATAAACATTTATTGAATGAATTATTGCATTTGAGTTTTTTCACCTTGAGTGATGAAGAGAATGGTGATACTCTCCAAACACATGGGGCAGTTAAGGGCAAGAGCAGGTTTAGGGGGAAAGACAGCGAATTCCATTTTGGACATAGGACAATGGACTCAGAGTGGTGGGGGTAGGGATGCTGGAGACAGGATTTTGTCCAAAAAAATCAACTGCTAGTTTCTCATCTACTGGACCATTCTTGGTCCTCTGGGGTATAAACTCATTTGGACATATATGAGTCATGGACAAATCCAAGACATGGAAAGAGAGTGGGCAGGGATGAAGAGACTTGAATTCAAGACTTATTAGTCATGTGTTATTGGCCAAAACTCCTCTGAGGTTTGATTCCCAGGTCTATAAAATAGGAACATAATAGTTAACCTGTCTACTTCACAGAATGGATGTGAGAATTCAATGAAATAATGAATTCAAAGAACTTTGCAAATCATAAACTAATAAGTGAATATCCTCAATTATCATTATAATGAATATCTACTATAATTAGTTGCAAAGCACTTGGCAAATATAAGATTTCCATGTAAATAAAAGGTGTGCCAATGAAGGGAGAGAGTACGTTTTTTTTGTAAAAAGAAATAGTCAATATTCTACTAATCCAACTCCTTTAAACTACTAGAATTCCTTTAAACTTTCCCCAAAGAGAGTGTAAGCTTCTTGAGGTCAAGGACTATTTTATCTTTGTCTTTATGCCCCAGGACTTTAGGATATTCACAGTACAGTGCCTGGAACATGGTAGCCATTTAAAAATTCTTCTTGATTGATTGCTTATTTCATATTTATTCAGCTTTCCTGAGAACTCTAGAATTGCCCTGACAATGCAGGACCCAACAATCATGGCACATTTATAATATGATTAAGTGTCTCAAATGGACTATTAATGAAAAAAATAGTATTTAAAATAGAAGCAAGATTTAAACAATAGTAAGATACTTAAAGTAAAATTAGAGACGTTGAAGACTTGAGGGGAAAATAAGGAATGTGAATAGAGTCATTTTTGCTTCATGGGAAGTAAGCATATGGAACAAGTTGTACAGTGAGACCAACAAAGCCAATAGGCTAGATGAATTAGACTGAGCTTGACATGTTTATAGAGGGAAGAGGGACCAACTGATACCATGGCAGACTTCGTAAGTAGGGGTGACATCATTTATAGTGTCTGGAATATGGGAGGCTTGGGGGTATTTTGTTGGACAGAAGTTATAAAGAAGCGTTTAGAAATATAAATTCTATTTTATATCAAAATTTGGAATAATTGAACTTTAAATTTTCCCACTTATGGGAAAATGGGGAGATTATTATGTAAAATTTTATAAAAAATAGAATTTTCCATCTAGTTTTTTCCACTTGAGTATACTGTCTGTAGTTCATATATGTGAAGCAAAAAAGTACAAATGCATTTGCATAATGCATTTATAAAAATTCAGTGATGTGACCTAACTTCATTACATTTCTAAGGCAAAATTGTGACCAGGTAAACAGGGTTAAGTAAACTAGATTCAGTGTAGGAGAAATCATGCTAATAAAGGAGTTCATCAGGAGTGTGCCTTTATTTTGTCTTGTCAAAACCAGCAAATAGATAACTTTTGTGATCAGAAAACATAAATATTCCTTTAAAAACTCATATTTATAGTGTAGTAAAAGTCATTGCTGTTCTCCCAGGCACCAACCTTGTCATTGTGACACTAATTATGCTGGGTCATTGGGATTATGTGTTGTTGGTTTTTGTTGTTTTACTTGTCACTTTTGATAAACTGAGGGAAAAACACGGAAGTTAGTTCATTCTCCTTGTTAATTTGCATAATAGCAGTTATCTGCTACTGCTTCTCTTCCCCAAAAGTTGTCATTCAAGAAATTCATTTTCAAATAAATTTTTTAAAAGATCAACATAAGTCACTGAAAGACTATTTTCTGATTGCCATATATGTAATGACAAGACTACCTCAAAGCTAAATCCTGAAAGAGGTATTGACAGTAGACAAAGATAGCCCTAGTATGACTCCTGTTCATTGATTTTTACTTATTTGTTAGGTTTTTTTAGCAATATAAGATATTATCCATTATTTTTGTAAATAGAAAAGTCTTTTAAAGTGCTTCTAGTAAACTGTTATTGATATACTTTTAATGAAAGGAATAAATCTAATAAAAATGCTTAATTTTTAATATTTTTATCTTAACCTATAGGTTATCTTTTAACTCTATATAATAAAACCTTATTATTTTGAGTCACATTTCTGATTATTGCAAGAGGTGTTAGCTGAAATCTACCTTTGTATTAAAGAAGAGATTTGTTGAGGAAATGAATAATGTGCAATAAGATCAATGTTTAGCCTCCTTAGGCGTTTAAATTTTTCTGGTACATTTTAATTAAATAGAATTGTATACAAATGCAATCTCTCAAAGTGGTTGATAAGGCCTTCTTTTATAATTTCTGACAAGTGAAAATGTCTCTAGACTACAAATAAAATCCATTAATCCAGAATGTGTAAATCTTTTCTTGAATACAATCTATATCTTTTCTGTTTCAAGGTCACATCTAGGTTTATAATGATGTCATAAGATGTATGACAGTGATGGTATATATTTATTTAATATATAACATGTATATGTCATACATATATATGATATATTATATATCATATACAATGTATTATATTCATTTGAATATCATACATATGTATGTATACATAGATGTATTTTTTACAGTTGTCTGCCATTGTTAATAGCACTACTACACAACAACTTGGTTTTTTAACCCCCTGTTCCAACTAACTTCTACTAATGGTTATCTACAAATTGGAAACGGTATAATACAACCCAGCAGCTGATTTCCTGAGGGATCTTTATTGGGGTTCTGGGGGGGGATTTCTATAGACTTGGGAGAGCCAGAGAATTTTTTTCCTTTATTTTAGTAATTTAATAGCACATGGGCTAATGTATTTGTTAAAAGGAGTGCATCACTGAGGGGCAGCTAGGTGTCACAGTGGCTAAAGTACTGGCCCTGGATTCAGTAGGACCTGAGTTCAAATCCAGACTCAGATACTTGATACTTACTAGCTGTGTGACCCTGGGCATGTCACTTAAACCCTCATTGCCCCATCAAAAAAAAAGGAACAAATAAAAGGAATGCATCATAATCATAATAAAACTGTTGAAAGTGACATGAATGAAATGGCATCTTTCCTTTTTTCCATAAATGGCATGCCTCCTTTTGGTAGGAAGGTGGTAGGCTATGGATACAATGTATTGCCTACACTGTCTGACTCAGATACTATCAGATTATTGTGGTGTAATAAAGAAAAGGTATCAATTAAACTTTTTTTAAAAAAATCTGGGAACTGAAAATTTTCCCCCAGGATTTCAGAAAAGAAAATAGCACAAACTATTACCTAAGAGAGTTTTCTGCCTGGCAACACTAATTTCCTATTCATTTCATCACAGGGAAAATTTTGGTAAGGTTTGTAAATTATAGAATGCTCCTAACAGACTAATAGCTGGAGGAAAAATATGTAATAGCTCTCCTTAATCAAAATAAGAGCAAGCTTCTGTCTATCCAGCTGAGGAAGCTCAGATCATAAGAGTTTGGTTTGTATTTTCATGGCTAAATGAGAAAGAGAGAGGGAGGAAAAGAGTGAGGGGTGAGAGAGAGAGAGAGAGAGAGAGAGAGAGAGAGAGAGAGAGAGAGAGAGAGAGAGAGAGAGGAGGGGGAAGGAAGGAGGGAGGGAGGGAGGCAAGGAAGGAAGGAAGGAAGCAAACAAACAAAGAAAACCACTCCAAAACGGAACAAATAAGCATAAATTTCCAAGGTACAGACTTCATAAGTGGAGAAGTACAGAGTGATGAGCTGATTGTCTGGTTCTGGCCGAGGTAAGACAGAATGAGGAGAACAGAGAAAGCTGTTATTTCCCCCCCAATCTCTTCTTTTGAGCCAGGGGCTTATTATTGCTATTGCTCCTTTCATGAAAGGGAGACTAATGCCTATGAGCTAAACTATTGTCCCAGCACCCCAGCCTAGCCTGATAGTAAGGAAGAGTTTTTATTATCACTAAGTTAAAGATAAGAAAAGGGCACTCAGAAAGCTTGGATTAAGTTCACACAGCAACCCAAGTTGCTTGACAACGTATGACATCCGGGGCCTGGGACTCACTCCCCATCTGTCTCCTGAAATGTGAGACTGTACCTAGTGGGGGAAGGGAGATATGGGGCCTATAATTTCATTAGGCCAAGGAAACTCTCTCTCTCTCTCTCTCTCTCTCTCTCTCTCTCTCTCTCTCTCTCTCTCTCTCTCTCTCTCACTCTCTCTCTCTCTCTCTTTCAATGCAATGATCACCCTTTCTTCAATTTAGGCTTAGAGTAGCTTGGGGTCCTAAATGATTTACTGAAGATCACTCAGTCAGGAGGTGTTGCAGTAAGGCTTGAAACCCTAGGTTGCTTCTACATCCAAAGACAACCTTGGTGAAACACCCCTTATCTTTTCCTCTCCATCTCAACAGGAAGTCATCACCCTTTTTTAACCTTGATGTATTTTTTTTCTTTTTTATTCTAGCTGGCTATTACTATCAACTAACTTGAATGGTTTCAGCAAATCTCTGTGAGATTTATGGCAGGGAGTTTTTGGAGTGAGTTTAGTCTTCCTGTGATACCTTAAAGGGGTTCAGGTTTCCTCTGATTGACTGCTCTGCCCTTGGCTGCTCCCCTCCCAACCCCACCCCCCTTCTCCCCTCAACTCCACTGCTCTGGCCCAGATCAATGTCAGTAGTTAAATGAATCAGTTATTTGAAAGCTGTCTGTTGACCTTTCATTCATGATGGATTGCATGAAAAGTGCACAGGAGTGAGGTTTCCAGCTAAGAGAGCAGCCTTTCCCAGTAGACCACTAGGGTTTCCCACAGAGGAATTGGCTGCCTGCATAGATTCAGGCCTTAAGAGCAGGCTCTCAAGTAACCATAATGAAGCTGAGAGCCACATAGAACTTCTTCCATAGCCCCAAGGAATTATTTATGAAGAGAAGACAGAGGTTCAGTGGTTTACTGGCCTTCAAAACACTTCCTGACATGGCCTGGAATGAGAGTGACAGGGTCCTAGGTGACAGCTGCCCAAAGGAGGTGGGCCTGGGCTCTATCAAGATATCACAAGACTTGAGAAAGAAATCACAGAGCATCATCCTTTTCCACCGCAAGCCCTGCCAAGTCATCAGACTTTCTTTTCATTTCAGAAATCAAATCTGAGTAGATTCAGATCCACACAAAAGAAACTTGTTTTTAACCAACTTCCCTTGTTTCTATTTCCCTAGTTTCTTTTTTCTTTACTTTGTCTTTTAGTTGTAATCATTTGGTCTTTCTACCAACCAGTTCCATAGGAAACAGAAAAGTGTAGTTTAGTATTTTTTTTTTAACTAAAACCACCAAAGTGGGGATTTTAATGACCATATCAATTTATCTGTACCTTTCTAAGTGTAGTTCAGGCTTAGAATAAGTAAACTCTTTTTATAAACAGAACGTTGACTATTGTTCAAATACGCAACATATTATCAAGACGAGTGTCCGTTCTTTTATGTCCCTTACCCAATTCTAGTGTGTTCTTTTAAAGCAAAACTTGCTTGGTATTTTTCTTTCATTACCCCCATCATAAAACAAGTAGCAATACTAATATTACATGACCTCTGGAAATAATTCATATTTTCTAATATGGCCATAGTGTGGAATAGGAAAAGACGATAACGTTTCATTCAGTTCTCCCCCTTTCCTACCCCAGAAGGCCAGAGAAATATAAATAAGGCAGAGTTGTATAAGGAATGGGATACTTCCTATCTCTGTGACTGGGAGTCACTTTCCTCATTTCCTCATCTGAAAAACAAGAAGGTTTCACTAAGTTTGGTTTCCTTCCACCTCTAAATATGTAATACTACTGGGTCAGTGCTTCACATGAAACCA
Organism: Dromiciops gliroides; assembly: GCF_019393635.1. Lineage (NCBI taxonomy): Eukaryota > Metazoa > Chordata > Mammalia > Microbiotheria > Microbiotheriidae > Dromiciops > Dromiciops gliroides. Next base: position 239,393,690 of record NC_057866.1, on the reverse strand, counting down.
AACTGGCAGAGGGGGAAAAATCTAATGTTTTATATTGTTAGAGCATATTATGACTTTAAAAACACTTTGTCATCTATTATCCCATTCTCAAGTGAAGGAAAGTGGGCCTTCATCAGGGAAAATGTCATTTTTTCTTATTATGAATCACCTATCAACTCCTTGGAGAGAAATGCCAACGTTAAGTAGCAGACTTCTACCTCTTTGTATGCAGCTTACACATTTAATGACCTTTCTTGAACTTCCAGAAAACAGAGCTATTTCAATTGATTTCAGCTTTGGGGAATAGAAAAAAATCCACTTGAGAGTGAGAGGTAAATTTGGAAAAGAAGCTTAAGAAAATTCCCCCTCAAAGTTTACTGAATCATTCTTTTTAACACTGTTCTATTTCTCTACAGCCTTTCACGGTAAACTCGTAGAATTAATAGTATTGATCGATGCCTTTCATTTCCTCACTATGCCCTCTCCTCTTAACCCCAGTAGTCCTGACTTCTGTTCCTACTATATCCCTGGAACTCTTACAGGTCATCTAATGGTCACTAATGATCTCTTCTATTCAAATACTCGTTTGTAATTAGTTGTTATTTCTCCACTCCTCTACTGTATTAGTGTCAATGGCTGTCTGCTGAGGCAGCATGGTATTGTAGTAAGAGCACTGGACTGGAAATCCATAGACCTGAATTTTATTCCTGGGTCAGCCATTTATTAACCAAGCCTGGGGAAATTCCGTAGGACCTATGATCCTTAATTTTCTCATCTATGCAGTAGTGAGGGCATTGATGGAGATGACCTGTTTCTAAGATCGATGTGTGATTCTTCTTTGAAAAATACTTTTCATTCTCTCAAATGAGGTAATATTTGTAAAAAGTGTTTAGTACAATGACTTTGCTGTTTTCATCTAAGTTTTCTTTCCCTTCTCCTCTGAATGGTTATCATATCATACTGGGATTTTCTTCCTCTTCCCATATCTCTCTTCATAGTGTGGAATGATGAAATGATCACTGTTCTACATTTCAAAAACTGCATTGGAATAACAGCACCTCTATTATGAGTTAGTTAAGAGACCTTGGCGGGGGTGGGGGCGGGGGGGGCAGCTAGGTGGCGCAGTAGATAAAGCACCAGCCCTAGATTCAGGAGGACTTGAGTTCGATTCTGGCCCCAGACACTTGACACTTACTAGCTGTGTGACCTTGGGCAAGTCATTTAACCCTCATTTCCCCACAAAAAACAAACAAACAAAAAAGAGACTTTGGGCAAATCACTAGACTTCTGAAATTCATTTAATTGCCTCATCCACAAAATGCAACTTCTGTTACTTTAGCTCCCAAGAAGACATGTGAGTATCAACTAAGTTCTTTGAAAACCATAAAGCTTTATACAAATGTGAGCTGCTTTTGTTTTTTTGGAACCATGACCAGCTCCTTTTCCTCCTCATGTTAATTACTAGGGTCCCCGCAATGGTTCATCTTAAGATTTTCTATTTTTCAATACCACAACTAGATCTGTATCCGAAAGAGATCATAAAAATGGAAAAACAACCTACATGTACAAAAATATGCATAGCATCTCTTTTTTTGTGGTGGCAAAGAATTGGAAACAGAGGTGATGCCCATTCATTGGAGAATGTAAATAAGCTATGATATCTCAATGTAATAGAATACTATTGTGTTATAAGAAATGATGAGCAGGTAGATTTGAGAAAAACCTGGAAAGACTTACATGAACTGATGCTCAGTGAAGTGAGCAGCACCAGGAGAACATTGTACAAAGTAACAGTAACACTGTACGATTGACTTATCTCTTCTAAGCAATATAATGATGCATAACAATTCCAAAAGACTCATGATGGAAAATGCTATCCACACCCAGGGAAAGAACTGGTGGAGTCTGAATGCAGATTGAAGCATATATTATTCTCACTTTTTTGTCAAAGGTAGGGACTATTTTATTTTATTTTATTTTATTTTTAATCTTTAGGACCTAACAGTGCTTCACATGTACTAGACACTGTGAGAAAATAATGGGATTTGGCGATCCCAGATACCCCACACACACGCACTTGAGGGCCTAACTGCCTGAACTTTTAAGACTGGCCCAGAGGGCGGCTAGGTGGCGTAGTGGATAAAGCACCAGCCTTGGATTCAGGAGTACCTGAGTTCAAATCCAACCTCAGACACTTACTAGCCGTGTGACCCTGGGCAAGTCACTTAACCCTCACTGCCCGCAAAAAAAAAAAAAAAAAGACTGGCCCAGAGTCAGTCAAGTTGGACTGAGATTAAAACCACACCTACAAGGGCAGCTAGGTGGCACAGTGGATAGAGCACTGGCCCTGGATTCAGGAGGACCTGAGTTCAAATGCAGTCTCAGACACTTAACAATTACTAGCTGTGTGACCCTGGGCAAGTCACTTCACCCCAATTGCCTCACCAAAAAAAAAAAAAAGTCTAAAAAATAAGAAAAGAAAAAGAAAACACACCAACCTGAAAGCCTTTCCCCTCAGAGGGTCTTTCCTCTGAGACTCTGACCTCAGCAAGCACTGCTCATGGACCATCCTCAAGTCCAGTAAACCAATAGATTTGAATGATGCTATCCAATGAGCTTGGAACAGTGTGTAAGGGCCACCTTTCCTCCAGACCTCAGGGAGCTTACCCTCTGGCAAGCCTTCTTGGCCTGGGACTCAGAAGGAGACAAGGATGCTGCTGACTCTCTCTCCTCTCTATCCTAGGTATGTGGGGCTTCTGAACTTTTGGAGCCATGTGCTCTCTCTTTACTAATATTTAATATGCTTTAATAAATGCTTAATGTCCAAAACTGGTGCTATAGCCTGTAATTATTAAATAACAATATAGTAGAAACCCCAGCTAATAGACTAAAACTTGGGACAGAGATAGGCACCGTCATCTAATTTCAAATGACACAACACAAATGTTGAATTTAATAACTTGATCTTCTTAACTCTATACATACATACATAGACACATACACACACATCCAACCATCTACTTAATTTAAAATAATTTTTCAGTATATTTTTAGGGCAGGAAAACAGGGAACTAAAATTTAGAGTAAGTTGGAAGAATTTATAGCCCTTCAGTCACTTCCCTTAAAAACAACTAAATATGGAACCCATTTATCAAGAAGTTGTCTGATGCTGTATTTCCTTCTCTTGCAAGCCCCAACTCTCCTCTATTCCAGGGCTCCCTTTCCCCATCAGTGCCATGCTAGATGCCTTCCCAGCATCAGCTTCCAAGTGTTCAGGGATTTTTCCTCCAAGGAAGCCTTGGGTCATGACGTCTCTTTGCTCCTAACCTGGCAACTGAATTCAGTTGAGCTTCCATTTTCTCCATCACTTTCATAAAACTGGTCTCTCTAAGGTCCTCAATGATCTCTTTATTATTAAATGTAGTCTTTTTCCCCGTACTCCTCATTTTTCTAGACTTCTTGCTAGCGTTTAATGCCACTGATCACCTACTCCCTCCCTCCACTTGGACATTTTCTCTTTCTTGTACTTGCATGAGGCTACTCTGTCTAGTCCTCTTCTTATCTGCCTGACTGCATGTAGCAGCAACATCAATCTTGCGTGTCTTGCACATGGTTATACTGCAGAGATCTCCCTTGGGTTCTTTCCTCTTTTCTCTTTATTATCTCTGGGTGATTTCATCAGCTTGTATTGATTCAACATCATCTCTTTACAGACCACTCCCAGATCCATATGTTCAGCCCCGCCTCTCTCTTCTGAGAGTAAATTCTGCCTGCTGCACATGTCCAGGTGGGCATCTCGTAGACATCTTAAACTCAACATGTGCAAAACTAAACTCTTTACTTTCCCCTAACCCCTTCTCCTTTTCCTCTCAACTTTATTATCCCTGACAAGGCCATTACTATTCTTCACACATGTTTACAACTTAGGAGTCCTATTTGACTTTTAACTTCGACTCACCTTCCATATCGTTAGTTGCTAAATCTCGTCCAGTGATGGTGTCTCTTTCATATTTTCCTTTCTCTTCATTCATATCAAAACTACCCTAGTTCATGCCCAGACTATTGTAATGTCTACCTGCATATAGTCTCTCCTTCCTCCAATCTATCCTTTATGCAGCTTCCAAATGTATGTGCCCAAAGCACAGGTCTGACAATGCCATTCCTCTGTTCAAAAAGGCTCAATGGTTCTGCGTTGTCTGTATAATAAAATTAAAAACATCCACTGGCATTTAAAACCCTTGTAACCTGATTCTAGTTTCTCTTTCCAGGAAGAATACACATTATTCAATCTGCCTGCATTCTATATTAAAACTGAACTGATCTCCATATACTACATCCCATCTCCCACCTATATGTCTTTGCACAGACTATCCCCTACTCCCAGAATACTCCTCTCTCCTCACTTCTGCCTCTTAATACCCCCTAGATCTTTTCAAAGCTTAGAACAAATGCTACCTCCTTCAAAGTGCATTTTCCATTTTTTTTAATTTCTCATTAACCTTGACTAAATGGACTTTGTATTTGTTTTGTGTGCATCTCCTCTGTGAAAAATAGAATGTAAGCTCCCTGAGGACTGGGATGATCTCACTTTTGTATCTGCATCTCCAGTGTCTGACATAGTTCCTGGCACACAATAGGTGATTAACAAATGTTCTAAGTATAGAAGTTTACAGATGGGAGGGGAAGGGAAACAGAAGATAAACATGAGGAGGAGGGATCATGTTTAGACAACAAATAACTAGGTTAAAAATATAGCAGAGCTTATTCCAGGCTACAACAATGGAAAATTCTTTTTTTATCCACGTCTGGTTCAAAGAATTCAGTTTTCAGCAGTCTAAGCTATCTCTCAAGTTTCTTACACTCTAAATCCTGGAATCCTGGGATTATATGTCAAGTGTAAAGGGATATATGATATGGAACAATTTCTGTGTTCAGGATTTTACACTCTCATACTCCATTTACTTCCCTCCCTCCTGCCCCTGTGCCACCAACCCAGAGTTATATATCCCCTTAGAAATGACACGGCTATATAAATCCAGAGTTTGTTTTGAGTCTAGGATCTTGGTGATACCATTTGCTTATTCCTTTCTGTTCAAGATAAAAGTCTCTTTTATGCCCTGGCCTTTGGCCCAGTAGTTTTACAGTTGATCAAAAGTGGCTTTCATTTCTTTCACCTAAATCATAAGTTAGAAGGATGGACTGTGGGACTAAGGGTATTTTTGTGACACCTGACTATCCGTAAGAAATCATCCATTTAAAAATAAATTAAAAGGTCTAGTTACAGAAAGGTGCTTGAAATTGACAAACCAACCAATTTGTTGCTTAAGGCAGTCGGACCATCGATTCCAATTTTCCCTCTATAAACAAAGAGAACCTCTCAGCTCCCCTTAGAATTGGAGAAATGTTCCCAGGAGGATATTCATAACCAACTTTGGCTTACCTGGCCAATACTAGACCCATATAGTAGACTGTACTGACAATGATAGGAACATGTTCTAGTAAAAAAAAATAGACTTAAGGAAACTATACAAAGTTGATGGAAAATTAATTTTTAAAAGCTCAAAAACATGAGAAAAAATCTTCCCTTCTTGTAGTTTAATTTACTTACTTATACAGAAAAATGAGACTTTGGGTTAAGTTGTAAAGTGAAATTAATTCCTGTTCTGAGCATTGGAGAGAAGAATGAAAATAGGGAATAATTTTCTCTCACCCAACCATAAGGAAGAGAGACACGGGGGTGGGAGATAGGGTATGAGGATTAGAATTCTTTCAACCTAAATGGGTAGATGGCATACATTAAAATATAATTAGAAATACCTGTCTGATAAATTTGCACAGCTGTAAATATTTGTGCCACTAATATTCCATCTGAAGTATACTTTCCATGGCAATGCCATTATATAGGAAACTGAGTTATATCAGAAAAAAGTAATAAGTTCCTTTGATTTATAGGATGAGAGATGAGAGAAATTTACACCTCCCTGGATATTGGCTGTCAAATTTAAAGGGGAGGAAGTGTATCGCCCTACGTTGAGATCAGATGCATCAGAGGAGATTTCTATCAGCTCCTTGCTTAGAAATGATTTGTATCTAATCAGTCTGACCATATTAGTCACCTCCTACTTAATAAATTCTAGTGGCTCCCTCTTGCCTGGTATTTAAAGCTCTTTACAATCTTGCTCCAATCTATCTTTCCTTCCATATTGCATGTTTCTCCACTTTATATGTTCTCTGTTCTAACCAAAACAGCCTTCTCACTCCTACCATGAAACCTTTCCATTATGCCCCCCATGCCTGGAATGTTCTCCCTCATCCCTTCCTTCTTTTAGAATCTCTCATTTCTTTCAAAACTCAATTAAAGCACCATCTACATGAGGCCTTTCCTTGTCCTCTCCTCTATCCCCAGGGTTACCTTTTATTTCTCTTGTTTGTTTTGTATTGACATATGTGTGTGTATGTCTTTGTATACATGTATGTATATGTGCATAACATGTTCCCTAATCGAATGTAAACTCACTGAAGACAAGGGGCAGTTTTGCTTTTGTCTCCAGTGTCTAACACAGTTCCTGGCACGGATCCCTTTACTTTCTAGCCCCGCTTGCTTGTGTTCACCTCACCTTTCCTTTCTCATTTTAAGAGTTAATGAATAGGACCTAAGTAGCCTTAAAAGAGAGGAAATTCTTAAAGGAGTTTCCTTGCTCTTCTTTATAAAGCCAGTGAGTAATCTAGGTGTCTGCTCTGAATAAAGATCTATTCTATACCTCTGAGCAAAATACATAACTTATTTGACCCACTTTTCCCATCAGCAAAAAAAAAGGGCTTATAAATCTTATCATTAGCAGTGCTTTTAAACCTCTGAAATCCTTAGATGAAACACAAATTACCATTATTATCATGCCTGACTATGTCTGAAAATGGAGACCTCTCTGGACAGCATAATTAGCTTATAAGTGGTTCATTGTTTAATAGGAGTTAATGGATTTAATACTTCAAGAAACCATAGTTTTATTTGGGTGGGTAATCCCTTCACCCCCATAGCTCTTAACCCCTTTATACTTTTGTGATTACTGTGTCTGATATATTCATTGCTCTACAGGCTGGCGAACTTCTCGGCACTGAGCCTGTCTGATCCTCGGATGACAGACTAGCCGTCTGTTCCATGTTCTACATCTAAAGCCTGGCCAACCTTGTGTTCCTCCATATATTGTCACCATACCATGATGCATAATTAGAGTATTAGGAGAGGAATGACATATGTATTGTATATGTATGTGTGTAGATATAGATGTATATCATGTGTATATGCATATATAAGATGTGAATGTCTGCTATATGTGTGTATATTGTGTACATGTATGTATATATACACACATGCATATGTGTATGTATGGCTTTATTTTTATATTTTATTCATAATATATTATTCCTACATATGTCATTCTATATAAAATGATTTTTATACATAGTTTACAGCAATAAAATTGCCTCACAACTAAGGTTTGTTTTTCCAAACATATAATTTTTGTTTCTACCTTTCTTTCTAGGGGTTTTACTTTTTCCACTCTCTCCACCTGAAACTTCGTTTCTGTCTTTACAAATAAGAAAGGAGGACAGTTTTGATAACTCTTATTGTATCTTAAGTTGATTATTTACATTTTATGATGAAACATGGCACCACAAAACCCACCACTGATAGGCCAAAGTCAAATATTCCAGTGGAGCCCAGAAATGAATGGGAAGTAAAGGTAGCTATTGTTAGCTGTCATGTTGTTTTTTAAGAAAGATGATGCCCTCCAGGTTGAAATAGCATCCACTCATTAGCACAGCTAATGCAGCTCTAGACTACTGGACTAATGAGTTGCAAAACTCAAAGAAACAGCAAAGACTCTCCTCAGCAAACCTTTATTTCCAACCATCTTTCCTACTGTAGCTAGACTTGTCTAGGCCAGTTTCCTCAAATGTCCCTTGCATAGTCCTCACATCAGTCCCCCATCTTAAACATCTTCTCCTACCTTCTGAGTTCTTCATTCTTAGCATGGCCTAGATCAAGTTGAGCCTCCTCTAGGAAGGTTTCCCTGACAACCCATGACCATTGTAATCTTTCTTTGCCCTGAATTCTTACAGAATTTATTGCCATCATATGTCTTTGTCAATAATCCAACGGCCTGATGTTATCTTATAATGTCTATATATCTTGTCTCCCTAGATTACAAACTACTTGTTAGCAGAGATTGTGGTTTATACTTATTTTTATCTTTCCTAGCACATGAATTCTCTTTACAAAATACTTGTTAATTCATTAGTTTAATATTTGCTCATTGTAAAACCAACCAGAGTGAATTATTAAAAATATGAACTATAGTGATGTGCTGGCCAGGGATACCTTCTCCTATGGAACTGGGTACCTATTCTCTGATTCTATGGGATTTTAAATTTTCCCCACTCAAAAGACCAGGGAGTTGCTTTGGGCACCACACTTACATAGATTAGTAATGCATTTTCTAAACTAAAAAGTAAATATAGTAATGCCTAGTAAGCCAAAAATATTGAGAAGTGAAAGTATTTGGGGACTTAGCTATTTCTAATTAGAATGTCAATTTCTTACGTTAAAAGGTACTAAAATCTTTATGTTACTTTAGACTTCTTTTCTTCAGTATTTTTTGGTTGGGTGGATCGGATAACCACAAATCTGTGCTTCCATTGGTATGGAAACTTGCTTTGAATTTTTTAGGATTAATGACTTCCCAAAGTCACACAGCTAGTGTCACAGGCAGGATTTGGATCAAGACCTTCCTGATTTCAAGACTGGAACTCTATTCACTATACCAGGGCTTCTTAAAATTTTTCTACTCGCAACCCCTTTGCCTCCTGAGAAATGTTTAGGCAATCCCGGGCATCTAGGTATAAAAAAAAAAAAAAAGGTATACATAACCTTTTACTGTTGCCAAATTTTTCTCAGCCCCTACATTCAATTACACAACCCCCTATGGGGTCTCGACCCACAGTTTAAGAAGCTTTGCACTATACCACACTGCCTCCGTGTAAATTCATTTGTACTATGAATCTTGTTAACAAAATGATTTATTATAGGAAAAGTCAAGGTAAATTCCAGCCGTGCCTTATCTAATTTATCACAAATAGTCTCGTCTACGTTACTCTACGCTCAAATGGTCGGATAAGTCACTATAACATTTATTTTCTTTGCTATATGAGTAGACAAAGGGACGTCTAAACCTAGAACTATTAGGGAGCTTTGAGGTCGTCAAATCCAATTCACTTACTTTATAGATCAGAGCTACAGAGAGTTTAAATGACTTGCCCGACAGCAAACCACCATTTTAGAGAAGAAGCAGCACTAGAAACTAACTAACTTTTCGGATTTCCAGGCCAGCGCTTTTGTAAATTCTGCCATTTTAAGAAAACTTGGGGTTTTCAGGCCAATTTTCTGAGTATCACATAGCACACTGAACACTTAATCTGTGAGTTCTATGATGAATATGTTAATGGTCATTTGCATGTTAATAATTCATCATGATAAAAACAAAGGGCAGTTAATAATTTAGTTGCTTAATGCTGTCACAGTGCATGTCCTTAAAGGTGAAATCCGTATCCGAGTTTTCTTTTCTGTGAAAAGTGAGTTGGCATCTCATATATGAGAACCCAAGAAAGAGCTTGCTACTAGAAAGAGAAGGTGAACCCCAAGAAATGAAAGATGTGTAAAATAGATATGGAGAGAGAGAAAAAAAATACAATTCAAATACTAATCACAAGTCCTGCTTCCTCAGGCTACACACATGCTTTGTGACAAAATAACTTTTATTGGAGAAGCATGTGTTAGCATAATGCAAAATTGTAAAATGTATAATTAATTTGTCTGTGGGGAATGCTCACATCTTTTTGTCTTGGGGTCATTCAAGCACAAAAAAGAATAATTTTGTACCTAGAGAAATGTGACAAATTGAGCTCCACTTGTTCATTTGTTTTATGTACTGAGGCCTAGGTTGACTTTAGACATATATGTGTAGATGTAGATATATGTGTGTTTATAATATTATGTTATGTATTCTGATCTATCATTTTTCGTGGTTTGAGCCTAATGTTAGATGGATAGTGCTTCACTGAAAGTTAATATGGGAAACCAAAACAGAACCTACCCAATTTTATTTTCTCTGTCGATGTTATTCACATTTAGAATGATGCAACTTTAAATATTTATAAGAAAATATATTATTCTTAATTTCACTATGAGGTAGAATCCTCTGGCAGCAAGGTAGTATGGTAGATAGAGCGCTGGACCTGAAGTCAGAAAAACCTTATTTCAAATCCAATCTCTGATGATGCTTATTAGCTATAGGACCCTTATCAAGTCACTCAACCTCAGTCCACTTTAGTTTCCTCAATCGGAACATGGATATAATAATAGCACCTGATTCCCAGTTTTGTTGTGAGGATCAAATGAGGTCATATGTATAAAGTGCTTAGTACAGTGCTTGGTGTATAATAGATGCTTAAGTCCTCCTCTCGACAACTTTTGGATTGAATTCTGAAATCGTTTCGCTCCCCAACATTTTAATCATGGGTTCCAGAGGCAGTGTAAGCAAAGTCTATAGAGAGCAACCAGAATACAAGCCAGGAAGACTTGGTTTCAGGTCCCACTTCAGACACGTATGGTTGTGCGAATCACTTAATCTCTCAGTCTCTGCAACTCTCCAGGACAATCCAAAGGCTTCGATTGGTATCAGTAGAGGAGTTTCTTTACCAATAAAATCCCAGCTCTGGTCCCTCTCCCCCAACTCCATCTATGTCGGTGCTCCCAGGTTGGATACTTGACAACAAATAGGTGCAGCCAGACTGTGTACACCTAGGCTACTGCTGAGAACTCAGTACGATTCAATTCAATATTTATCTTTTTCATGCTTGGCCATCATAACTCATCATAACATTTAGTATTCTAAATGGATTGGCATTGAGACCCAGGTTTCCGGCCTCCTCTCTGGTCAGCACCACAGGCAAGAATCACACTCCTCCCCCCCCCCCCAATATACTCATCCTGTACTGATATAAAATCATTCCTGATGGTTCTTACCTATAGACACTTGTGCACTTTGCAAACTCCAGAAGTTTGCAGTTGAATACCCTTCTCCACATCCACTCAGTAACTGCCATACTACATGATCTCTGTGTCTCTGTCTTTCTGTCTCTCTGTCTCTCTGTCTCTGTCTCACTCTGTGTCACTGTGTTTCTGTCACTCTTTGTTCCTCTGTGTCTGGGTCTGTCTCTCTGTGTCTGTCTCTCTATCTCTGTCTCTTTCTGTGTCTGTCTATCTCTGTCTCAGCCTCCAACCCTCTCCCTTTCCCTCTCCCCACAAACTTTCCACACATCTTGTTTTACTTAATTCAGCTCAACAAACATTTATTACCCATCTACTGTGTACAAATCATCATACTTGCCTTTGAGAAGCTTACAGTTCCAAAAGGATTTATGGGGATGGAAGAGAGATACAACATGTACAAATAACTAAAGTAAAGAAAGGGCAGTTAGATGGTGCAGTGAATTAAGCACCAGCCCTGGATTCAGAATGACCTGAGTTCAAATGTGGTCTCAGACACCTGACACTTACTAGCTGTGTGACCCTGGGCAAGTCACTCATTGCCCCACAAATAAATAAATGAATGAATGAATGAATGAATGAATGAATAAATAAATATTAGAATTGTTTGAGGAGGGGTATTGGGGAAGTGGCAATTAACTTTCTACACTGAAGGAAGCAAGATTCTAAGAGGAAGAATTTAGGCAGGAAAAATGTGTTCTAGACAAAAGCCTGGGAGGAGGAGATGGGAATGGTAAGCTTAGGCAACAACTTTTTCAGTAACTACCCTGTGCTGCAAAAGAAACACAACTAGGATCTGGATCTCATTTTGACACTGTTTTTGACACTGCCTTTGGGGACAGTTGACAGTTGGAGACAACTCTGGAAACTTTGTCTTCCATGAAGAGCTACGTGCCCTTCTCCAAGATTCTCAGCCTTAACATTTTATTTATTTCTGAGTTGAGTTTGTTTTTATCTAACTCTCATTCTGCTGAGTCTCTCCCTCTGTTCAGTTTTGTTTTTTCTTTCTCATTCACACACTCTAATTTGGGCAACTTCTACAAATTTATTAACACATTTATTAGAATTTTAATTCTGGAACTATTGTAAAAGCAGTTATTTGATCACGCTCAACCTTGCCTTATGCTTATATTTCAACAATAGCCACACACTTCCAGCTAATGATAGGAAGCTAATGTTAACATTAACTAGTGACCTAAATCATGACCAACATGAAAAAAAAATGTTCATTTGCAAATGGACCAAATGGTTCACACCCTCCTGCATACACCAGCCACTTCATTTTACTTTTAAATATGCTGCTGTGTATTGACATCTTATACTTATGTGACCCTAGATTATCTTTTCATCATGAGTTTCATGTAAAGATAAAGAAATGAAAACAATTACTTTTATAATTTTATTTTAAATTCAAAAATATGAAACAAATTTAATTAATATTAAACAATAATTGAAATTGATTAATAGAGGTATAATATTCTTTACAGTAAATTAAGAAATAAAGTATAAATGCTTTCTGCTTTTCTGCTCTCACTTTCTTTTTTCTGCTTCTGCAATTAAGAACCAATCTCAGGGCAGCTAAGTGGTGCAATGGATAGAGTACCAGCTCTGGATTCAGGAGAACCTGAGTTCAAATTCGGCCTCAGACACTTGACACTTACTAGCTGTGTGACCGTGGGCAAGTCATTTAACCCTCATTGCCCTGCAAAAAAAAAAAAAAAAAGAAGAATGAATCTCCAATGTTCTGACACGAATCTGCTAGAGTGACCCCAATTCCTCGTAATGCTTTTATTTTTTTTTAAGTGGAAAGGTGGGAAGAGTGCTATACTTGGTGTCGAGAAAGATATAGGTCCAAATCCAGATTGGACACTTTCTTATGATTAAAAATCAATTCGTGGGGCAGCTAGGTGGCGCAGTGGATAGAGCACCGGCCCTGGAGTCAGGAGGACCTGAGTTCAAATCCAGCCTCAGACATTTAACACTTACTAGCTATGTGACCCTGGGCAGGTCACTTAACCCCAATTGCCTCACAAAAAAAAAAAAAGAAAGAAAAAGAAAATCAATCCGTGCCAGATTCACTTTCCTCATCTGCCAAATGGAGGCTATGCTAGGACTTATCTCACTAAATTATAGGAGGAGCAACAGAAAGTTTATAAAGCTTTCATTATAGGTCACTTCCTCTGTCAATGTTTATTGTTGTATAGTATATAGTTAGAGATTACTTAAACATAGAATGGGAAATGCCTATTATAGACTCTGATGACTCCAAGTAAATTTGAAATTGATTTCTTGGCTTCCTGTACACCCTAGGAGATAATAAGCAGGTTGTGGTAGGCTAGATCAGTTCAGAGATACCGAGGAAGGCTTCCTTATGATGCCCAGATGTCAAGACTTTACCCTTCTATATATTACCTTGTCTTTGCTTGTCTGTACTTATGTTATTTCCCTACAGTACAATACAAATTCTCTCTTGAATAAATTTATTTACTTATGAAAACCACATGCATTATTTACCTATTTGTTGTTCAGTCATTTCAGCTGTGTCCTACCTTTTTGACACCATTTTCTGGGCAAAGATACTTGAGTGGTTTCCCATTTATTTCTCCAGTTCATTTTACATATGAGGAGACTGAGGCAGACAGGGTTAAGTGACTTGCCCAGGATTACTGTCCGAGGCCAAATCTGAATTCATGAAAATGAATCTTCCTACCTCCAGGCCAGGATATCTCCACTATACCACTGTACCCATTGTTTCCCTACACCCAAATAAAATGTATGCTTTATTAATTGATTTAGTTATTTATGAGGTCATATGGAGATTTGAAAAAAAAGTTTATGCACATCAAGTGAGCTTTGATTACTTTGAGGAAAATAACATATCTTCTGAAAATATTATATTCCAATGTCAATTAGCCTCTTTTTGTCTTCTGAACTAGGAAAAGAATAAATAATATATGTATGCCCTGCTTCAGATAAGCACACTATGTGATCATCTAGTTTTATAAAATTGGGCAGTTTTTCACCACTTAGGGGGCAACTAGGTGGTGCAGTGGATAAAGTACCAGCCCTGGATTCAGGAGAACCTGAGTTCAAATCTGGCCTCAAGACATGTGACACACTAGCTGTGTGACACTAAGCAAGTCACTTAATCCTCATTGCTCCACAAAAAACCCAAAAACCAAACAAGCCTCCTTAAAAAAATTATTTACACTAAAAGGAAGAGCAAAATTGTTGTTTAAACATTAGCACTCCTCAGGCATTAAAACAGATTTTCAGAAATACTTTTATTACAAAATGCTAGATATTTCATTGTAGCTAAAAACAATGCAGTTTTTTTCATTTCTGAGCAAGTCAAACATGAAGAAATATTAGTTTTTAATTTTAGAGACTTCTCCTTTGTTCAGCTGTTCATCCTATTAGCTCACCTAAGATTACTGGATGGCACAACAACCCTCTACTGACTATATATTATACACAAATTCACATGTGTTTCTAGATAATTTGTGTTAAACTAAAGAAATAGAATTGAGCTTATGGGGTTTTGGGGGCAGGTTTTTTTTGGGGGGGGAGGTAATTAAAAGTGTAATCAATATAGGCTAATTTCTGTCTCAACAGAAAAACATAAACTTTAGCTTTTCTGACTGAGTAGTATGAAGGATTAAGTACAAGCAAGTTTAAGTGTTACTCAGTTTCACATGTCTTCATGCTTAAAAAAGTAACTTTTATTTTATATTTATTTATACTTTCGTGAAGCACTTTGTAAATTCCGTGATACTCCTTTATCAAAAAGTAAAATCTCAGGGCAGCTAGGTGGCGAAGTAGATAAAGCACCGGCCCTGGATTGAGGAGTTCCTGAGTTCAAATCCGGCCTTAGACACTTGACACTTACTAGCTGTGTGACCTTGGGCAAGTCACTTAACTCCCACTGCCCCGCAAAAAAAAAAAAAAGTAAAATCTGAAGTAATTTAATCAAAAATGGTAAAGTATAAACACCCTACCTATTAATTAAAATAACTAAGTAGAGAACTATTGAAATAATCAAAAGGCTTCTTTTTGAGCATAAATGACAGAATTATATTTGGTGAATGATAATTGGGTATGTGTGGTTTTTTTTCCATTTGTGGTTTGGCAAGACTGAGATTTAAATCCATTTTTTTTTGCAAGAGGATGAGACACTAGATTAATAGGAGAGATACTACAATATACAGTATCAACATGAAACTTCAATTTGAGTATTGCCTGGTGTTATGGTTGGGGTATTCCAAAAATATACATAGGATTCTAGGGCAGAGTCCTAGATCACTTTGTCAACTAGTCAGCCTGAACTATATGGGTAATCACTCTTCCAAATAATTGAATCCCTATTCCATAGGGTGATGTGGGGACATGGTTACTAAGTATAATCAGATCACTCAATTTGCCACATACCTTCCCCAAAGATCCTACCAAACCCCAGCTGCCTTTCCTGGGAAGTACTAGGAAAAACATAAGCAATGGAAGGAAAGGAGGTAGGACCTTACCCTCTGCCCTCCTACTCTTCCTCACCGGTAACCAGTTCAGGATCAAAGACTTTCCGGACTCCTGGAACTCTCTGCCCTTCAGCCTAGGGGAGATAATCTACTCAATATTCAAATGAGCCCTGGGGCAGAGCTGAGTTGACCAGGCTTGGAAGACAAGCGCCTCAACTCACTCCTCTATAACCAGAAAGACTCGGAGACTCCATCAACCACACCCTGACCATCTGTCCCTATTTCACCCCTCTCCCTCTGTTACTTCTCTTCCATTGTGCCAGCTGGAACCCTCCATATTTTATAGACGATGATGTTTTCCTTCGGCAGAATGTAAGCTTTCTGAGGGCAGGAGTGGTTTTGGTTTTGCCTTTGTATTCTCAGTGTTTGGTCTTTACCTGTTGAATTCAATCCAAATATCTGACAAATACCTTATAATATCTACATAGTTCAACCACAATGTCCTTTGTGAACCTTGGAGGTTTATTGGAGTAAGTTCTCTCTATCTATAGGCCAATTCTGCCCAAAGACAGTGGTGTTGTACCCAGGCATACATTATAAAGTTAACAAACCAGCCCTTAAAGGCCAGAATGGCCCCATCACAAGTTATCATAATATCTAAAACTATCATTTGCTTTACATAAATCAGGCAGAATGGAAAACATACACAAAGTTGCTTTAGAGTTATTAGAATAAGCTATTTCTGTGGGGGGTTTATATTGTTTTATTTTCTCTTTTAATTTAGTGGGTAGATCACAACAGAATACAGCAGATTTATTTATTAAATTATTAATGGTTTTAGGGCATTGTGATAGGCACTGGGAGATACAAAATACAGATAAGACCTTGAAGGAGCTTACAATCTAATGGGGGAATATGATATATACAAAACCTTAAAGAACAGTATGATATATTCATCACAGATTTTTTTAAAAGTCCAATCATAGATATGAGGAAGAAGGTTGGTACTAGCTAATGGGGGATCAAGGAAGACTTCTTGGAAGAGGCTGCATTCAAATTAGATTCTTAAGGATGGCAAAAATTCAACAATTGTAGAAAGAAAAGTAGAGAATACACAGACAGAACGAGGCTGAGAAAAGGAAGATATTAATGAAAATGTAGTAAATGTTGAAATATTGTGGGAGGAGTTGTCCATTTTAGGGAGGGCACAAAATGTATGGAGGGGATAATGCATCAAGACTGCAAGGTTTTAGTGGCATTTACCTGTGGGATTTCAGGAAAGAAATTTTATTGTGACTTGGTAAATAATGGGAACCAACTAAAAATTTTGCATCAGAGGAGTGGCATGACCCAGAATCATGCCTAAAAATGATTATAGTCATAGAGATGGAGAATCAGGATAGAGAGAGATTAGAGGTAGGAAAAACGAAAATGAATCTATTGTAATGATCTAAACAGAGGCTAATGAGAGCCTGAAGGAAGATGGTAGCAATGGCAAGAAAAATCCAAATACAGTTTCAAAAGATGCTTCAAAGTTGGAATGAAGCGCACCTGATTATAATTTATCAGATATGAGAAGTGAGGGAGACAAAAGAGTTAAAGTTGACTCTGATGTGATAAATATGGGAAATATGTTGAATGATGCTGCCATAGACAAAACTAGTAAAATCAAAAGGAAGAGCATGTTTGGATTGAAAGAAATGTTGAGTTTGAAGGACCAGTTGAATAGTTTGGGGAACTTTCTAGGTATAAGGGGGACCATCAACATAAATATGGATGTCCCTTGAAATTGATGCCACAGGATGGGGTAATATCCCCCAAAGTGCCTAAAATAGTATTTTATATATAATTAGGTACTCAATAAGTATTCTATGAATGAATAATAAGCCTGAAATCTAAAGGCACAGATCATATTTAACTTCAAAAAATAATCCATGGATTACAATCTAAAACAAAAAAAACTCATTGAAGAAAAAAATTACATCCACATCCTTCAATCTGATTATCAATTTCGATTTTGAATGTCCTTTTGAAGACATCAACTCTAGGAGATTCCACTCGTCTCTTTGAATGTATTAAAATAAATGGCAAAAGTATTTGAACTGTGATAAATTTGTACTATGTAAAGTTGAATCTGAAGGTAAAAATCTCCAAACACTTTTATAGTAACAACTCTTTTGTTCCTTCTGAGACTGTGTTTTAAATTACTTCCAGATGGTACTCAGATTTCTCCATAGTACTACAGTTAACAGAGAGCTTTTGTAAATGTTATATTAACCACTAAGGAGTATGTGCTACCCTTAATTTGTGGGCTGAATTCCTATTGAGACCAGTAAGATCTCTTGTATGTGCATCCATTTCTTTGAATCAACTTAGTAGCTATAATAAAGGTTTCTATGATTCACATTGCCCAAGAGGACTGAAATTAAGTCACTTAAAATGTAGAAATGCAGACTTTTAGGTGTGACTTTTTTTTCAAATCACAGGCTCCCCAAAACTACACAGAAACCACTTTTGACCTCAAAGAAATTCGCGGCATGGGATATAAGGGTATAAAATGACACAGCTATGTTTCTCTATTTTAGTTATTTTTTAATCATTTGGAAAGACTTCAAAAGCAAATTCACAGATCAGACTTCTGCTTTTTAATGATAAGAATAGCACATCACACTTTGCAACATTTTTCATATGTTATCTCATTTGATGTCACATTACAGAAATAAGTTCTTTACCAGTATGGCTAACATTCTGATGTTGGGAAATGTATAATTATTTCTATAACATTTTTTTTGTGGATCAACTGGTAGAGGATAAAGATTGCTCCATTGATTAAGCCAATGTTAAGCAAAGGAATGAAAATGACTGATTAGCACCATTAGTAGTTTTGAACACTGAAAAGTCTTGAAGCAAATGGAAAAACAAACAAATAAAAATTATCTCTTACCTTTCTGTAAGTGGTTGAATTAAATTAAAAGGACAACCCTAAAATTAAAATGTCAAAGCCGAGAAGGAATGAGATAACAAATAACTAATTCAAGGCCATATTATGTACTTCTCACTTCCTAACAAGGACTTAAGTCTACAGATTCTCTTGCAATTTGCCAGCTTCTATATGGTTGCCAGGGAAACTTTCTCAACTAAGTGATGTTGTTTGGAGCTTGCATGCATATATTCTCTTCATTTAGACCCCAACTTCAGGTTCCATTTAAAGTAACTAGGATGCAGAAGGAAGGCATTCTCTGATACATATAGAACATATTTTAAATGTTTTCCCTTTAAATGAAATACAACTTTGAGCCAATTAAGTTATTTTGACTATTATAAATAGCCAAATTAACTATAAAGGCCATGTAAAGAAAGATGTTATCTGCATCCAGAGAAAGAACTGATAAAGAGAAATGTGTAGAATTATTTTATATAGATATAGATATATAGATATTATCTATTTGTGTCTAATGGTAGCCCTCTTTAGGTTGGGGAGTAGGGAAGAAAAAAATGGGAAAAAAGAAAAAAAATTAATTCACATGATAACTTTATAATATATTTAAAGTAATAACAAGTTGTACATAATAGATTTGCAGCTTCATGTGTAATGATCTTTTTATTGTACTATATTATGGAAATACTGGTTTTATTCCATAAAGTAAAATGAAATCTTTTTTAATGGAAAAAAATAAGTAACATTTCATTTTGAATGATTTTATGTATAATTTGACAGCGTACCCCATAAGATTGGATATTGTCAGGATCTTCCTTCCTTGTGTTGGCTGTGGCTATGGGTTGTTTTTTCCAAGTCATCAATTTAGCAGCATGTTCACAAAGAGCAATTTTTGTTTTAATCTTTTAATCTCTGAGATTACTTTCTATCTGCTCTGTATATACTACTCTCTATCTTTCATGCACCTGGTTATTTATATGATGTTTCTCTCATAAAATTTAAAAGTTCTTTTCAAGTTGAAGACTTTTACTGTACAAACTTTGTTTTTATGGGCATTCTAACTCTTAGAGATGGCTCTGCATTAAAGAAGATTGTTAGACAAGTGATTTAATTTGCTCGCACTTTAGTTATCTGAAACGACTGTGTGTTGTTTCTTAACCCGGAATGAGTGGAATATTAAATACAGTAGATGAAATTAACCACAGTGATGGAGATAAATTATCTTCAAGGATATGAAATAACACTAGAGCAAACCAAACAAATTTCTTGGAAGGTTATAAATCCCCTTAATATATAACAGTCAGTCAGTCGGCATTTATTAAGTGTTCACTATGTGCTCGGGAACCATTGTGCTAAGCACTTGAGTAGGCAAGAAAAGGTCCTTCCCTCAAGGAGCTCAAATTAGAATGGGGGATATTTGGGTCAATGCCCATCAATTGGGGAATGGCTGAACAAATTGTGGGATGAGATTAGGATGGAACACTATTGTGCTATAAGAAATGATGAGCAGGATGCTATCAGAAGGATTTATGAAAAATGTAATTCATCTACAGAGAAAACTGATTGTATCTGAACATGGATTAATAAAAACTCTAATGGGGGAAACAACATGTAAATGACCAGGTAACTACAAGATGGAAGGAAATGTATACAGAGAAGATAGAACGTAATCTCAGAGAAGAAGAGACAATGAGCTGGGGGGAATGATAAAGGCCTCCTACAGAAGTTCAGATTTGATTGTAACCTTGAAGGAAGGCATGGGAATTACGAGGGTGTGGGAAAGAGGGAGAGAATTCCAGGGATGGCTGACAATCAGTCAATGAAAATATGGAAATGGAAAATGAAAGATTCTTCTAGAGGCCTGCATCTGTTTAATAGTGAATGTAGAAAGAAATAAAATGTTAGGATACTTGAAAGATAGGAACAGAGCAGGTGGTAAAGATATTTAAATATTAAACAGAGGAGATTCTATTTAGCCATGGAGGTAATTGGTAGAAACTGGAATTTATTAAGTGTGTGTGTGTGTGTGTGTGTGTATGTGTTTAAGTGCATATTTGAAGGTCATGCACATGATTTAGGAAAATCATTTTGATAGCTGAATGAAGGATGGAATGGAATGGGACTTGAAGCAGGGAGACCAATTAAAAGACTTGCAATAGCCCAGGCAGGAGGTGCTGAAGGCTTGTACTAGGATCGCATGCTATGTAAGTGAAGTAGGTAGAGATGCTGTGACATTTGGACATATGGGTTCATATGAATTCAGTTCCTTCCTCTGGCAATGAATTAGCTGAATGACGATGTGAACTTCATTTAACAAATCTGACTTTCAGGAAATTCTCAGAGAGTATAAAATATGAATGAGTTGTGATCTGGACTAGGGGTTCTCGTGTCAATAAAAGTATAGTTCCCCATCCTAGTATATTTTCATAGAAATAGGATCTAGAACTCTGGTTTAATTTTTTTAAGGGATAAGGAGTTGCCAGATGAGAAAAATTCCACAGCCAATGCAGGTCTCACCTCTTCTGCAGCTTATAGTTACAGAGAGTTGTCTAGAGCAATGAGAGATTGTCACTTACCCAGGGCCATCCAGTCAATATGTCAGAGGCTGGATTTGAACCCCAATCTTCCTTGCTTTTAGGCTAGTTCTTAGGCACTGGGTCAAGTTGCTTGTCTATTTACATTTTCATAGCTCTCCTCTCCCCCAAAAATCATAGTTTTGTTTCACTGGAAAAAAGTGATTGGGCAATTATGCAGTCAAACAGAGGCCTGAGGCTGTGTATATTTTGTTAATATAAACACTATTATCCAAGTGGAGAGGAAAATAAATGCAATTCAT